>NC_083469.1:22217792-22517792 GCF_030014155.1 Tachysurus vachellii
AGTCCATCACGCGTGATCGTGCGCCTGGAAAGCCATCGGGCCCGCCTGATGATGAAATACGAGCTATCAGCCTCGGTAATGGCTGTAAAATTTCATAATTACATGGCCTTTATTGCATTGCATAATGACCCTGAAGCAGTATGAAACAATTAATTAAGATTTTCAGCCGTGCCTTTTGCAGAAATTAAAAGGTGCTCATTGCCATGGAATGGGGAGTCGCGTCTCATCTCAGAGACATTAAGAGCATGCTTTAAGCACAGGCTCTTCTCTGATGACATTCTATTAAAAGGCCCAATGCTCACAGAGGAGTGTTTGTTGTTTACAGGTGTGTGTGTGTGTGTGTGTGTGTGTGTGAGAGAGAGAGAGAGAGAGAGAGAGAGAGAGAGAGAGAAGTTTCTCCTGCTCCAGTTTTTCCATCAGTTTGTTGTGAAAGAAAAACAATGCCTTTCAAATGAAAGAATAAGAAGAAATGAAGAAGACACAAATTTCCTTGTTTTCAAAGAAAAGAAAAAACATAAAATGAATCTGATAGTTTTTACTGAAAGATCTACATGGTCACACAGAGGCCCATTATCAGCAACCATCAGTCCTCTGTTTCAAACGTATCTTATGTTTACTAATCCAAGTGAATTATTTTATACGGCTAATTGATTATCAGAAAAGCTTTTCTAATTGTGCTAGCACAGCCGAAAACTGTTGTACTGATTACAGGAACAATAAAAGCAGTCTTCTTCTGGGTTACATTACATTTACCAGACAGAGCAATTGAGGTTTAAGGGCCTCGCTCAGGAGCCCAATAGTGGGATTTAAACTCACAGCCTTCTGAGCAGCATTACAACACTTACATCTCTAGGCTACCGCATCCACAACAGTTTAGTGTCTGGAGCATCAGGAGTTATGCGTGTGTTTACAGGCTCAAACTGGCCACAACAACTCATCTGACATTTCTAAGTGATCTCAAACTTTTGAACAGTAGTGCAGCTTTCCAAAAGAATGGTCCGAATCAAGAGACTAATAGTTTAGTTATTTTCTTTCACACATTTACATGTTTTTTTATTTTTCTGAGAAGACAAACTGTCCAAAGCAGCTGTGTTTGTATGTGATGTTAGAAGTCTGTGATGTTAGAGCTCCGCAAGTCTGTGCTCAATATTTATATATTGCAGGATCAGGATCTCTGTGATCACAACTCTATGCTCTGTGTCAGTATTTTACTGAGATTACATTCGGAACAGTGTAGTGGAAACGTGATGAATACTAAACAAGCACTAACCAAATGGATAGATAGATAGATAGATAGATAGATAGATAGATAGATAGATAGATAGATAGATAGATAGATAGATAGATAGATAGATAGAGACAGACAGACAGACAGACAGATAAACCAATAGATAGATAGATAGATAGATAGATAGATAGATAGATAGATAGATAGATAGATAGATAGATAGATAGATAGATAGATAGATAGATAGATAGATAGATAGATAGATAGATAGAGACAGACAGACAGACAGACAGATAAACCAATAGATAGATAGATAGATAGATAGATAGATAGATAGATAGATAGATAGATAGATAGATAGATAGATAGATAGATAGATAGATAGATAGAGACAGACAGACAGACAGATAAACCAATAGATAGATAGATAGATAGATAGATAGATAGATAGATAGATAGATAGATAGATAGATAGATAGATAGATAGACAGACAGACCAATAGATAGATAGATAGATAGATAGATAGATAGATAGATAGATAGATAGATAGATAGAGACAGACAGACAGACAGACAGACAGACAGACAGACAGACAGATAAACCAATAGATAGATAGATAGATAGATAGATAGATAGATAGATAGATAGATAGATAGATAGATAGACAGACAGACCAATAGATAGATAGATAGATAGATAGATAGATAGATAGATAGATAGATAGATAGATAGATAGATAGATAGATAGAGACAGACAGACAGACAGACAGACAGACAGATAAACCAATAGATAGATAGATAGATAGATAGATAGATAGAGACAGACAGACAGACAGACAGACAGATAAACCAATAGATAGATAGATAGATAGATAGATAGATAGATAGATAGATAGATAGATAGATAGATAGATAGATAGATACTTTATTCATCCTGTTTCAGCATACAGTAGCAACATACAGAGTAATAAGATTTCACAAACACAATACCCCTCAATAAACCCCAACCCCATCCTCCCCCTGCCCAAACATGTTATTTTTTAATTGAATTTTTTTATACATATATATACTTTATATATATAAAATATAAAAATGTAAAATGCAAAATGTCAAGTAGCAGCAAATAGATAAGTAATTATATATGAAAAGTAAATACAGATGAAAAACTGTATTAAGTCACTCCAAGGTTTGTGTGTTTCCACCCTGCCATACCTGAGAGATGTTGTACAGTCGAATGTCCAGGGGGACAAAAGAGTTCCTCAGTCTCTTAGAGGAGCATGACAGAGACAGCAGTCTGAACACACTGAACACACTCCTCTGCCTGGTGAATATACTGTACAGAGGGTGGTGGGTGTTGTCCAGGATAAAGAGCAGTCTGTAAAGGATCCTTGTTTCTATATAGATAGATAGATAGTCAGAGAGATAGATAATATATATTAAGATATTTTAATCACTATAAATGTGACTAATCAGATTCTAGGATTGTTATCGACTTCTTGTTTCAGTGTTAAGCTTCCGGGGGAAAAAATGCTGTGAAACCCCTGATAATCATTTGGAAATCAAATGTCAGCCTGCATTCCATCCAATGCCACCTAACCCCCGTGTCTCCTCTGAGCCCCCTCGGCAAGTGGTCACGATGGAGGCCACTCGACAGAGAGCCAGAGAAAGAGCGAGAGCACGGGAAGCTGGGTAATTAAAATGTAAATATTGATATTTCATTGTTTGAAATGGCTTCCCATCCCGGTTGTTAATGTCACTCCATCTGTGAGAGTGTCTCTCATGCGGTCACTTTATTATAGTCCAGGGAGCTTCTCCTCTCCCGCTGCCCTGCCGCACTGTATACCGGCCGCTTCGTTTTCATATCTAATTAAGTGGAAAAGCACGGTCCGTACAGTAATCCACGGAATCTTAACCAGCTGCCTGAGTATTTTGAATTAATCTGCACCACCGATCGGCCCTTAATGTATGCAATTAAGAGGCTGCCGATTGCTAATTAGGTGCATTAGAATCAAGCGGCTTTGCACACACTTTGTGATTAGCCGACAAGGCAGCATCCCCCCTTCCCCAGGGCACCCCCCAAATACTGCACGAGAGAAAGGGGGGAGAAAAATAATAAAAAACAAAACAAAAAACGCACAAACAAGATATCCGACATGCCATAGGAAGACGTTAACAGCTTCAGCTTCAGCTTCGGCTAAAAATATCAAGATGGAGCAAATTGAATGCTTTTTTCCTTTTTTGCCGGGGTTTTGTAACCGAACCGTGCGGTTGAATGGGGTCAACTGCAGTTTAGTCAGTTATGAAATGTCAGAGCACAAATCTCTTTATGGCTTGAATGTAACAAAGCGTTTGTGACAGAAGCAGAAGCATAAATATAATTTATTGTGTAAAATAAAAAAATGAAAGGCCTGAGGGAAAAGCAGTCAGTTTAAGAAGTAAAAGGAGCAAAGGCATGGTGTGTGTGTTTGTGTGTGTGTGTGTGTGTGTGTGTGTGTGTGTTTGACCATATTCTTATATCTTGATGTCCCCACCAGAAAAACAGATTTTGTTTTGTTTTGTCTTGTCTTGTTGTTTTGTTTTATTTTATTTTATTTTATTTATTTTTTAGCTTTATCTCGTTTTGTCTTGGCGTGTTTGTTATGATTTTGCTTTGCTTTGCTTATTTTGTTTTGGAATATTTTATTTTAGCGTGACTTTGCCTTGTCTTGTTTTGTCTTACCTTGTGATATTTTGTTTTATTTTTCATTTCATTTTCATTTCGCGTCATTTGATTTTGCTTTATTTCCACAAAAACTGCAGCTAAAAGACTTTTGTTTACTAAGATTAAGGGTTGGGTTTAGATGTAGACATAGCATTAATTAGCTGGAACAATAATTATCTGTGTGTGTGTGTTCATGTATTTGTGTAGCTGCTAAATACATGTTGTTAAGAAAATGTAGTATATTTGCTTGTTTTTCTTTGTCCTCTTTGTAGAAATTAAAGGTTTTGTAGGGCTCTGTGTGTGTGTGCACGCAAGTGTGCAAGTCGCTCTCGTCATCACTTCTCCAGAATAAAGACCTGAGAGACTTGTGTTTACACACACACATATGCACACACTCGCACTCGTTTGTTTGCCTTTTCATGTTGGTTTTGTTTTGCGCACGTTTTCAGTAGCTCAATATTTGCTGTGCGGGTGACTGAAGCAAGGACGTGTTGTGTATGGGTATGCTAGCAGCAAGCCACCTTAACAGACATGAGAAGAGGCTTAGTGTCTGGGGGTTATAAATACACACATACACACTAACACACGGGATGAATGGTGAGTAGGCTGTAATAGTTAATCCGCTTAACACACATGGAAAAGAAAAATAGTTGTGTCCCAATTGGTGTAAAGCGAACAATTTTCTTCTCAACTAAGCTTTATTATTTAATCAATTTCTATGATACTAGTCTTTATTTAGTGAAGATGTTGCATGTGTGTGTACCGATCATTTAAATTGAGCCAAGAAATGTATCTGTTACTTTTACACTTTCACAAAATGCAGTGTTTAAAATGCATGTTTATTTAGTAAGAATTGACATAAAATGATTCATGTGTCATTTTGATGAATGATTCATTTGAAAATGTTATCACCTTATGAAATGGCAAGTCATGTGTTGATTCATGTGTTGGTTTAATGAATGGTTCATTTGAATTTATTTGAATCAAAATGTTATCAACTCCTGAATTGATTCATGTGTCATTCTAAGAATGATTCATTTGAATCTATTTGAATATTTTTTTTTTGTCATGTAAATTATTACGTTATGGTTCTCAATCACTCATAAGCTATCAGTGTCAGTGTAGCAAACAGGAAGTGATGTACTTTTTTCGGGCAACTGTATGTAAGAATGCTGTTATTTTGACCTTATTTATAAACAGACACTATAGTCTCTATCATAAAGACTCACTGCATGCTCATTGAGAAGGCAAGGAGGAGGTAATGCAAAGAGTGTGTGTGTGTGTGTGTGTGTGTGTGTGTGTGTGTATACCTGCAAACTGAAAGGCCTTCTCAGCGGTGTGAATGTGCAGTCAGAAGAGATTTGGCAAACCCTGTCACTGAGCTCTTGTGCCCGGTAGGGGTTAATTTCGCTTGGCTGCATCACAGCCTCTTTCTGTCATCCTGCAACATGCCACGCACACATACACCCTGATGCTCAGTCCTCCTGAAAAGCCACTGCTGATTTCACAAACGTTAGACAATCAGATATGTTCTTTCATGTTCCAAATGATCAGTCTTTTCCCTATTCCTGTGCCATGGAATGATTCATAGTTTTTCTTCTTTCTTTTGAAGGAGACAGAGTGTAGAGGGACTGCTGGTGTCTGTCCCCTCTTTAGGATGTAAGAAGGGTTGGGGTGGTATCTCTGCAGAAGCTGTATCTCAGATAAATGTCGTCCTGATAGACCTTTCTGCTTTGAGTCTGGAAAAAAAAATGCATCTAAAGAGTTGCAATGCCTTTTAAGGAAATGACTATAGCTGTATGTAACGTAGTCTTGATTATTAAGTCATTTGGATAGATCAAAAATGATTTGCTATATTTCACTGTCTCTGCATCACCTGCATTACCAATATTTCTTTGAGGAAGTGTCTGAAGACGTTTACTACCGTCCAGATTGCTACATTGGTATTTAATTCAGCTCTTTAATGATCTTCCCAGCACGGCCCTCGCTTTTAAAGGCGAGACACTATCACTGTTATCGCATACCTCTTTTGTGAAATGAATTAACAGACTGAAAAAAGAAAGACAGCCGAGAAGAAAAGACCACGGTATGCAACTTTAAAGTTTAGCCTCCAACGTAAATGTCAATATAGAAACCTCTTCCGTCTTTGGCGGTAAATTCACATTGATGCCTCTCTTCTCTTCGCGCTATCGATCCGGCCATGAGAACGCAGATTTGTATCTGTTAATTAATGCATTCCTAAACTGCATTTGTATTAATCAGGGAGATAAGAAAAATTGGATGCCCGTGCTGGCATGACAACCGTAAAAGCAGGGACCGGCCCCCCGATAAAATCATTGATGGACCTCACTAAAGGTGGGATAGGAAGGAGATGGAAGGCTGGAGGAGGGGATTGGTGTGTGGGGGGTGCCTTCTTCCACTCAATAAAATAATCATCCAGCTTTTAATTATTCTGTGGGGAGATGTGTTGGAGATCAGGGAACGTGTAAATCTAATTATTTACTAACAGCAGTGACTGGGAGGGAGGGCTATGATATGGCACACGGGGAGCTCCAGGCTACGGGCTCTGTCCATCTGCCACTGCTGTCCTCTCCCACCCCCAGCTTGGCTTTTCTAACTGTGAAACTCACCCCTGCACTGTCTCAGCTTTAGATTGTCCTCTTTTGTTTGTTACCTAAACATGGCCGCTCTTGTGGTAGTACATTATTGTTTTTGGTATGATTATTAAGAGCTGTTGTTTTTTTTTAAAGAGCAAGAGAGAGAGAGAGAGATTTTAAAGGACGTGGGTTTGTTTGGTTTGTTATTTTTAGTTCGTCTTTGCCGTCTTCATTTGCAAAGATTGCAGCATCTTCCGTCGAAGCCTTTCTTGAGATAAAAATCGTGCTTAATGTCTTACGATGATTTTTATTAAGTAGTGTTGGACGTGGCTGCCAACTGGCACTCAGCGTCCACCAGCAGGCCAGGAAGTACACCAACTGCTCAGCGCAGTCCTAACAAGATCAGAGATTGTAACAGTTTGGCTAATAAATTAGCACTCGATTAAAAACATAACAGGCTAAAAACATGAACAAGTTCAAAGAGAGACAAGGGGGGCGGGAAATGGGAGGTCTCGCTCACCGTTCAGCTTACACCTTGTACTTCCTTCACCTCATAATCTCTCCCAAAAGTTAACACACCAGAGAGATCAAGAGTCACCCATCAGTGCTAGTGTTACTGTTCATGCCACTACATCAGGTCTTGCATTCGCTCATCTGCTGTCCATTTCTATTTCCCTTCCTAATATGTTTCACTAGTTTTTGTTTTTTTTTAGAGAAAAAGGAATAGAAAAGATGTGGTGAAAAAAAGAACAGAGGAGAAGATAAAGAGAGAGGGAGAGAGAGTAAGTGATATGAATGAGGTGAGAAGGAAAGAGAAGGGAGTTTGAGGCAAGCAATTAGTCTTTCAGCTTCTGTGATGGGAAGAATTGATCCATGCTGCATGTTTGGGGAGATAAGGAGTTCCCTCCCGCAGGATGCCCCCTGGCCTGCTGCACAGAGCGAGACAAGAGCTGAGCCTCGTCCCGGGCGCCTCTACGCCCTCCCTCCGTTCTTTGTTTGTGCCATCCTTCTGCAGTCCTTTCTCCAGATCACAACTTTAGAATGCCAATGCACTCGCTCCGAGTCCCACTGTCCTCACAAACTTAATGTAGAGTCAAAATGTTCTCAACTTATAAAATGACAAATCATAATTTGTCACTAATTTTGAATCTGCTGAATCAAAATGGTATCACTCCATGAAAAATCCTGAAATGATTCACTGAAATCGGTTTGAATCAAAATGTAAGCAGCCTATGAAATGACAAGTCATAAGACGATTCATTTCCGTGGATAATTAATTTGAATCGATTTGAATCATTTAACTTTTGTTTCATATATTATCACCAGGGGGGCACGGTGGCTTAGTGGTTAGCACGTTCGCCTCACACCTCCAGGGTTGGGGGTTCGATTCCCGCCTCCGCCTTGTGTGTGTGGAGTTTGCATGTTCTCCCCGTGCCTCGGGGGTTTCCTCCGGGTACTCCGGTTTCCTCCCCGGGTCCAAAGACATGCATGGTAGGTTGATTGGCATCTCTGGAAAATTGTCCGTAGTGTGTGATTGCGTGAGTGAATGAGAGTGTGTGTGTGCCCTGCGATGGGTTGGCACTCCGTCCAGGGTGTATCCTGCCTTGATGCCCGATGACGCCTGAGATAGGCCCAGGCTCCCCGTGACCCGAGGTAGTTCGGATAAGCGGTAGAAGATGAATGAATGAATGAATATTATCACCAGTTATGTTTCTCAATAACTCAGATAAGGTGTCAATGTCAGGGTTTCACACAGGAAGTGATGATTTTGCAAGTGTATATGCTAAGAATGCTCTTGTTTAGACATTGTGTGACACCAATGTCCAGTATTGAAACTTTTTCGTTTTGGTTGTGTGTGTCTTGTGCAGGCTTCTCCACGCTATCCCTGGCTGATCAGATGAGTCTGCTGCAGAGTGCGTGGATGGAGATCCTGATCCTGCGTGTGGTCTACCGGTCACTGTCATTCGAGGACAAGCTGGTGTATGCTGAGGACTACATCATGGACGAGGACCAGTCCAAGCTGGCTGGCCTGCTGGATCTGAACAATGCCATCCTCCAACTCGTGAAGAAATACAAGGGCATGAAGCTGGAGAAAGAGGAGTTTGTGACTTTGAAAGCTATAGCACTTGCAAATTCTGGTAGGCCGCTGCAGTTTGATTATTAATAGTATTAAATTTAGTTTTTTTTTTCTATAGACTCTGTGTAGCATTCAGAATTGGCCACTTTATTTGAAAAACATGTAGATCTGTTTATTTTTGCAAAATCCAATCAGCCAGAAAAGAAAGAAGCCAGAATCGCAGCAGTTCAGGGACAAACATCTGTGATGAGCAGAAATGTAATTCAGTGCACACTCGAACCTGGAGACAGAAGCCCTACAGCAGAAGCTCCACTCCTGTAGCCAAGATCAGGAGTCTGAGTCTATCACGAGCACTGACTCATAACCATGTGAGGTTTTTCTAATCCTGTGACCCACTGTAGTGTCTGACCGCAGGTGTAGCTCATTCGCATCAAGGAAGAAGCAAAGTGTGCTTCCTGTAGCCTTTCTATAAACAGGAACCAGTGATAAACTTGTTCTTCCTTCATCTCTCTAATCAACGAGGTGTCCCTCTCCTCAGAACTGCCTCTAACTGGATGCCTTTTTGCTTTTTGCACCATTCTTTGTAAGCTGTGTAAAAGTGTTAGGTGAAAATCCCAGAAGATCAGCGGTTTAGATATACACAAACCTCCCGATTTGGTGCCCACAGACCTGACTATGCAAAGTCAATGTGATGCTTTTCCCCGCTGAAGTTTGACATGAACATGAACTGACTATTCTGACATGGCATTATGCATTGCGCTACTGCTACAGGATTGGTTGATTCGGCCGATACGATAAGCACACGGATGAATTAGCAAGTATACCTAATAAAGTGGCCAGTGGTTGAATGTGTACAGTAGGAATAAAGCCACATTCAGCACAGTTATCGCATTTGTCATCTTGGTGTTGTAAGGAGGGTCAGCAGAGTGCGACTTAAACTCCCTGACAATTGATGTCTTTTTCTCCCGTGGTATTATTAGGCACAGATCCATTGGATTATTCCAAAACAGAATATGTGCAGAGAGCTCTCAGATTCCATCTCTCTCTCTCTCTCTCTCTCTCTCTCTCTCTCTCTCTCACTCACTTGTCCCTTTCCCCCTCATTAGCATAAGTCCATCTTCAAATACTTCTTAAACAAGGAGCCCATCAATGGTGCACCTCTGTGTCAATAACCCGCTCAGATGTTGTGCCCCTCCTGCCCCAGCGGCTCCTTTCCTCTGACCCCATCTTTGAACTTTATCTTGGTCGCTGGCCGTGGTGTTTTTCATCCCCCTCCCCCCTTTAATTACAAGAAGGAAACTGTCGATGAAATCTGTTAAATGGGATGCAGCGAGCGGCTTGAATAGGAGGGCAGCTATTTGTTCAAATTCTCCAGCGTTCAAGGTATTGACAGTTTGTTTTCGGAGGCCATATGTGACGATCAATCTCCGGCTGGGTCTGGCCATGCTGAAAAATGAAAAAGCAGATTGCTCTTGCTCTCACTCGCAGACAACAGCTCGGCCCGCTGGACACTCGCGGCCCCTGCTGCCCTCCAGAAGGAGAGGGTGCACGACTCTGGAGAAATTCTTTTTTAATTGATTTTGTAATTAACAGTTCATCCCTCTCGTCGATGACCGTCCGCCTACAGACCAATGGGGTGGCGATTGTTTTGTTTTGTTGGAGGGTGAGCAAAAAAGGCTAGAGTGATGTGCAGATTTATTGAGATGGACTTGCACCATTCCTCTCCTCTATGTCCTGGACATGTTCCTCTAGTCATGTGTTAGCTCCTGCTGGCAGCATCAGTTTGAATTGTAGCCCTGTGCTTCACATCCAAATCAGTTTTGCTTGCTGTTCAGTCTGTTACAAATAATTATTTGATTGAACTTTATAAGCATTCCTAATTATTGTGTTACCGTTACATTTTTTTTGGCCTCTCTTATTCCCTCTGTGCCTTTTTAAAGCTCCACCCTGGAGAAGCATCCATAATTCTGTTCAAAGGTGTGCCATTTTGTCTTTTTTATTTTTTAAGAAAACTACACGGGAGTTTTATGGTGTTTCTGGGGGAAATCACTCCTTTACTGTTTGTAAATTTTAATCATAACAGCACCTCACCATATTAAATGTGAATTGTGCTACTGTAAAGAAGCACCCTTGGCTTTGCCCTCCAACCATTCATCGCAAAGAACATCCCTTTGAACATCTCTCTGTCTTTTTCTCTGATATAAGCAAACACTCTGTTTTAAAGCTTGAAGATCTTCCTTCTCAAGCCTGGATGATGATATATACGTTTCCCTGAGTGCTGTAAGTTGTCTGCACCTCTGCTGATGCTTAGATTGATGGTGCTGCCGGCATGGCAAGCTTGGTGGAGAGGTGCAGTTAAGCATTTTCCTGGCAGGGATTTTGCTCTCGTCACGGGTCACTTTTTTCAGATGGCCAAAGCCCATGTGACTGATGGACAAGACCTTGCTGTCTGAATTCTAGATGGGCTCGGATCGGGCGTCCTGACACCGAAGGCTTGGTATATTGAGCCATTAGGTGAAGCAGACAGACTGTACAAGCCCTTACAGCTCTTAAAAACTACTAACAGTGAAAGCGTAGAGGGACTCTCGTACATGATTTGTGCCTCATCAATATTTGACCCTACAGTTATTATTTAGCATGTAGGTATTGATTCGGAGTAAGGCGTAGATTGTATATAATAACTTGGCTAAAGACTAGCACGTTCTGACATGTAGTCCCTAGAGAATGGCTTACGGCTCACGTGGCGATGCACAATGTTGCAGGCTTCGGGGCGTTGTTTTGCATTTGGCAGTCCGTTAAAGCATCTTTACCCGAGTGACTGCTCTAAAGGCGTTTTTTTTTTCTCCAGTATGAAAATGTATTAAAAATTCAACTAGCATTCTGCATGCCAACTATTTGGCAGAACCCTCAGCTCATTGTTTTTACAAGCCCTTGAGAACATTTTAGCAAAGAGCCTTTCGTCCTATGCGTGTTGTTACCGCCGTAGAGGTGCTCCGGCAAGCGTGCGTGCCTTGCTAACAAGCAAATATGCAAATGCACTCCGTGTCTGACATTCCTCTTCGACAATGCCAGTCATGCGGAGGGATTGACGCCTGAATAGGCGTCTCATTGTCTCCTCTTGTTCAGGCTCATGCTTCGTATCAGCTTGCTTCCAAGTGTCGTTCCTGTCGCGTGTGCCATTCATCAGGCCCGCAGAGAGCCTTGTAAACATGCACCGAGCGCAACCTCGCTGCTTAATACTCCAGTGTGCATTTAATCACTGTAGAATGAGCTCCAGTCTGGCAGAAAGGACAAGTCAATCCCTTTTTCCTCACTTTTCTTTTTAGCAGTGATTCTCTGATTGTTCCTTGTACTAAAATTTCACCAACTGTATGCTTTTTTTTACTGGCATGCTAAAATAAAATTCATTTAAATGATCAATTATCTGATCTCACTTTATTATGATGAAAATAACATTCTATCTAATAACCGCTCCATTCATTTACTCTTGAGGTTAATCTAGAAATCTGTTTAATATCAAAAAGAATATATAATATCAATAATAAATATGTACGTTTTTTTTTTTTGCCGGTTAGACTCCATGCACATAGAGGACGTGGAGGCGGTGCAGAAGTTGCAGGATGTGCTGCACGAGGCGCTGCAGGACTACGAGAGCAGCCAGCATCCTGAGGACCCACGCCGTGCCGGAAAGCTGCTTATGACGCTGCCGCTGCTGCGCCAGACGTCCACTAAAGCCGTGCAGCATTTCTACAGCATCAAACAGGACGGCAAGGTGCCCATGCACAAACTCTTCCTGGAGCTGCTTGAGGCTAAAGTCTAGCTCGATCACTGAGGCCTAGAGCGGTTCCGTCATCACGGAGCGGCCTGGGCCTACACAATACTAGCGCTCTCACTACACTACACTGGGCAGGTGATGACTGATATACCGTGAAACTTTACTCAACAACAGTATCTAATACCGACAACAAAACCTTAACGATACTCTGAACTATTGACGTTATGCTAGACGCATAAAAGAATAACGTGTGGCTGTTGAGGAAAAACTAAAACAAAATCATGTTAAATAGGACAAGACTTTGAAAAAAAGACTATTTAGCAGGAGGACTTTGTTCAAACCAGATTTTGACTTCTTCTTCTTCTTCTTCTTCTTCTTCTCTGAAAACCACTGCAGTTTTTCGAGCTTTCGAAAGAACATTTTGTTGATTTTCACCTGGGAAACAGTAACCTGGATCTAAGAATGACAAACCCTGCCAAAGGAAGGAGTTCCACTGAGTGGGATGCCAATGAAACTGTAACGTCCCAAACGCACGTCCGATAATCCCTCTATCACAACGGCCACGACCTGACAGCAGGCAGTAGTGTTACCACCTGACCTCACACGAGCAGTCTGACAGCGCATTCGCCAAACAGAGATTTTATTTGTTTATTGGTTTGTTGCTTTATTTCTGGCTTCTTTTTTTTTTCTGAAGAAGCTGCTCCTAATATTTTCTCATTTTCACCACAAGCAGTCACCGGGGCTTGATTCCCTTCTTCTTTCCTTTCGAGTCTTCCAAACAACCTTTAATGATTTCATCATTTCTCTTTTCAGGGAATATTCCTGAGCATTAGTCTCTCATGCAATATGTAACAGAGGTACTATAGTGAACAAGGAATAGCCTAATTTATTTATTGATATTTTACTGTGCTTTATCTCAGTGCATTTATACTGAAGGGTGTAAATATAGTATGTAGTATACGGACATCACACTTGCATTTGATCACATGTTGAGAATTATTATTATTATTTATTTTTTTTCTACCAACTCTAACACTTTCGGGAGCTGTTACGAGTCAGGAGAGAATGCTTGCTATCTTCTCTAAGCAATAGAGGTTCTAAAAATGAGTGTAAATTTATGCAATTTCTGTTTGTGCCCGAGATTTCTTGCAGCTTTAACTTTCCTTTCTGTGGTTGATACAGTATGATATTTGATCGATGGCCAGAAGGACCATGAACATTAACTCAACACAACCAGATCTGCATTTAATATTACCACCAAACTTACTTTTACTGATATAATTTTTTTTTTAATCAAAACAGTATATTAGCACTTAGGACGAGCATCAGTGTAGCTCTATCTTCATGTGGTTCTTTTACCAAAACAGGGCGATGATGATGATGATGATCACAATGTAATCTTCAATACGGCAGTTTACTTTAATTACTTAAGCAAGGTATCTACTTCACATTACCATCAGAAATATGTCAGTATTAGTAGGTCTATGGGGGTATTTTTTTTTTCCTGAATATTCTTTAAACGTTGTATATTGTAAAGTAAGATTATAAAACTAACCCGATGCTTAAAAAAGGCAAAAAAAAAAAAATTCAGCTTCTACGTGTTCCATGTCCGTTGTACTTTTTCCCCTGAACTGCTTCTTTTTTTATTTGTTTTCTTCTACCTTTATTCTGTGTGGGGTTTTTTTCTTTAAGACAGGGTAGAAACAGAGACACTACTGGATGTATGAATGAATCCTCAGGAGACATGGCATGGATGATGGGTTTCAAATCACATTCTGGCATAAAGGACTCTTGTGAAGTTAACGCTAGATCAACAGTTTCATGATCAATGTAATCTATACTGATGTATAAGTGATTAACAGTTATTTAAAGGAAGGAGCAACATATAATTAAAAAAAGGGATCATTTTATCTAACTACTTTCCTGTAGACTAACACTGTATATCTTAGGTTTAAAATGAAAAAAAAAATGTTTTTGAGTATTTAAACATGGTAGTGGATTTTCTTTTATTATTATTATTTTTCTTTCTTTCTTTCTGTCTTCTTTTGTTTTTTGGGTTTTTTTTTTATAACACGCTGCTGTATATAAGGCCTTCCATGCTGAGCGACTCTTGTAATATTATCTTTAATTCTTTGAGGCTGCAACGGAAAGAAATGTTATTTGTTTTTGGTGTAGGATCCAGTTTCTAACACTCGTGCTTCAACTTTGTGTGCTAAATAAAAATGAAGAGAAAAGGACTTTTAAAAAAAAAAAAACATTCTTGGAATAAAACAGGAATAAGGGTTTTATTCGGGTTTTTTTCTTCCTTCTGTGTTCTTTAAATACTGTATAATAATGTCATAAACTATACAAAAATCATTTTTGACTGTGTTTTGAAGAGTGTAATTTTTTTTCTGGACATAAATCATGGCTAAACGTTGGATGGTCAAAAACCGGAGGGTTTCTGCTGTTGATCGGATGTTGGCACTTTCTTTTCTTTTTCTTTTTTTAATACACTGTTCATGGCAGAAAGGTGCAGTTTCTTCCTTTGTGAGTTTTCGTTCCTCTTGTCAGTTACATTTTGTCTTTCTAATGATGTGTACAGAGCACCAGTGCAATTCATCCTTTGAATTGATTGAAGCTGAGCTATCATTATTTTCATTATTATTATTATTATTATTATTATTATTATTATTATTATTATTATTATTATTATTATTTTAAATAAAAAGTCACACAGATGTTACAGCAAGCAGTCCTGGGCCTGGGTGCATTCTAGGAGCTGACTTGGGATCAGCTGTCCCTCTCTATAAATTCAAGGCAACAACTGACCCACTTCAGGAGTCACCGTTAAAGCCTGAGGTGCACTGAGTCCTGAGTTACATGAAGCATTCGCACAAAAATATAGATTCTTCCAATAATAACGACTCCTTTAGCGATACTTTACTACATAACTTTGAACGGTGTAGTCCCGAGGTTCACTTAGATCATCAAAAGAAGGCTCTATTTGCTCTTAAATATATTAGAGTAGAGTAATCAAAGTGTAAATCACCAACGATCTGTTTTTTTTTTCCAACATATTTTCTTATTTAAAGCAATATGTGTGGCAATCAGGAGTCACACACTGCAACTGAACTAGATCAAAAATGCTGTATTTATCGGACTATTTTGCAATGTAAGAAATAATGGGGGGGAAAAAATAGATGATGTACAAACAACTGCTATTTTTTATTATAGAGGACCTTATGGGCATGGGTTGTATTTATTCATGTCTGGAAATGTATTGAAGGATTTTTCAATTTGCAGCGGTGCAAAATGTTAGAAACACTAATCAGCAACTGGAGGAAGAAGGGACAGGGAGGGGGAGGGAACAGGGACGGGAGGGTATTTAAAAAATTACTAAATAAACAAAAAACCTATATGATCACTAAGATGATATCAATTTCAGTCCAGGAGTTGCTGAAACAGCCTGTAGTGAGAACCATGTCTGTAGCTCTAGATGTGCTGAACATCAGTGAAACAATTACTTGTATATTTTTGTGACGTGTACCATACAGTGTGCTCCAACAATTCTGTCCATTTGTGTAAATGTATTTATTTTACATTGTATATATTGTTCAATGCAAAAAGAGAGACCTATGATTCTGTAACTACGATCAATTCAGATGTGTAACTCCAATTATGCCTTTCAGGATAATGGTAGAGCAATATTAAAACATGCTTCCAGTTTTGACTTTCGAGACTGCTTTCTTCATTCCTTCTTTATTTTTGTCTGTGAAATGTACCTATTTATTATTTAAGTAAAACAACCAAGAACCATTCGGATTACAGATAGATATTTCTTCCTATGTTTTCTAGCAAAATTTAAAAAAAAAACAAAGGAAAAAAGTAAACGCCATACGTGAAATTGAAAGGATTTCTTTTTTTTTAACTAAAAAAAGGCTGAGATTTCTGAGTGTCTTGTGTTAAAACTGCTAACCCATCATGCCACAATTTACATAACAATATTTTAAATAACCATAATTTACATACAGTTAGTCAAGGAAAAAAGGTCCCTATGAGCGGCCGGCGGCAAATATGTTGCCATGCAAACCTTATGCAAAGCCGGTATGAATAAAATTAAACCTTCTGCTTATGTGTGCAAATATAATAGAAACACTCGAGCCAGGGGTACACACTGAAAGTACAGTCTAAGAAAGTAAAGTTGAGTCGTCTTTGCAAAGTTCATTAAGCGAATATTGTTAAACATACTGGATTTTATTGGAGGTATGAGTATGAACATAAAAATGGCTACAAATCCTATAATATGGCTTCATACAATAAAAAAGATCTATAGGCCTGCTGGAAGTGGAACATAATACAATAACGATGTAAAAGAGCTACACGGTTACTGTCTTCATCCTTTATGAAAGACAAACTTTCATTTGAAACACCTCCCTTTAACAAATCACTATGATAATAAATAACCTGAAAACAGACTTGTGATGATTAGGATAAGGAAAGATTTTAAACTTAGGCCACCATGAGCCATTCTGACATTGTACTTGAAGGACAAGTCGCCGTTCTGCCAAAAGATCCTCTAATCTCCTTATTTGGTGTTTTGGGTTGAGATGAGATGAAGTAACTGTTCAGGCCAGAGGATGTGATTTACATCCTTGTCATATACTCAAAGTATTCAGTAAACTCTGGTGTCCTGTCATCACATCAGGATAAAAAGATTTCATCACAGTATAGTCAAGAATTTAGATTTACAGTCTTAAACATTGCACTTCAGCAGGTTTTCTCCAAGTATTCCGGTTTCTACGTCCAGTCTAAAGACCTGTGCTGTAGGCTGATTCGCATCTCTGAATTGTCTGCAGTGTCTGTATGAGTGTGTGTGTGTGTGTGTGTGAGAGAGAGAGAGATTGTTTCCTGAGAAGGGTTGGTATCTCATCCATGGTGTCCCTCAACTTGAGAATGGATGGATGATTAGACTATGGAGCCACTCTGACCTTAAGCCAGAAAAAGTGATGTCCTAGTCCAACAATGAACCAGCATAGAGTGATATCCTGCTCCAACCCTGAAGCAGCATGAAACCATGTCCTGGTTCAACACTAAACCAAAATAAACTGATGTCCTGGTGCAACGCTGAACCAGAATAAACTCATGACCTGGTCTATTCCTGAACCAGTATAAACTGATGTCATGGTCCAACCCTGAAACAGGATAAATTAATGCCCTGGTCCAATCCTGAACCAGAATAAGACCATGTCCTGGTCCAACCCTGAACTAGCATAAACTCATGACCTTGTCCATTCCTTAACCAGTATAAACTGATGTCCTGGTCCATTCCTGAACCAGAATAAAACCATGCCCTGGTCCAATCCTGAACCAGAATAAAACCATACCCTGGTCCAATCCTGAAACAGAATAAACACATGTCCTGGTCCAACCCTGAACCAGAATAAACTCATGTCCTGGTCAATTATGGAACCAGCATAAACACATGTCCTGGTCCAACCCTGAACCAGCATAAACTCATGTCCTGGTCAATTATGGAACCAGCATAAACACATGTCCTGGTCCAACCCTGAACCAGCATAAACTCATGTCCTGGTCAATTATGGAACCAGCATAAACACATGTCCTGGTCCAACCCTGAACCAGCATAAACTCATGTCCTGGTCCAACCCTGAAACCAGGATAAATTATTGTCCTGGTACAATCCTTAACTTGTATAAACTCATGTCCTGGTCCAACCCTGAACCAGAATAAACTGATATTCCAGTCTAACCCTGAGCCAGGTTATACAAAGATGAAAGAATAAGAAAAAAAATATCAAAACAATAAGAATATTAGGTGTTGTAGATTAGCTGTTATAATGTTAGTCCCACCCACCTATCATATGCCTCAGAAAACTCTCCCATAATGGCTCATGTCTCCAAACAATATTTAATTTTATCTGAAAGGCAAACATGGCAAATCTGACCTTTTATACTCATCAGCATAAAGAATATGTGCTTAGCTTTACATAAAGAACCAAGCTGATGAATGACGTTGAACAAATCAGATTTACATATCACCACATTAACTGATGTGCTGAAAGGATTCAGATGATAGAAAAATAACAAAGTAAGAAGAGAGAATGTGGAGGCTGTCTTTCTTCTATTATTTATTTCTTTTTTTTGCTCTGTCTTGGCAGGCCACCTCACACAGCCACACTTCATTCTGCTGCGGTTAGAATATTATTGTCTCAGAAAGGGTGGAAGAGAAATGGCGGACGTGAAAAGAGTTCCTGACAACTTGATGCAGCGTTTGAGGCATGTGCACTCAGAAAGTAATCAGCCGCTAAGCCCTCAGGCTGCCGAGCGGACACATTGATGTAAGACAACACTCTACACAGATGACATGGCCTCTCTCTCTAACACACGCACACACACAGTCCCATCACTTAGTCATAAGTGACTAACTCAGCATGGTGGCACTATGGAAGAGGAAGACGACACATATAAGCCACAGGCGATATTAACCAAACACTCTTACATGATTCTGACAGCCCAAGCTCAAAATGACTGACCACAGCTACTCCGTCGTCGGCCATACTGGACGTTTGCGGTTCATAGAACGGCTGGAGAGGAACACTAAGGATAGTGTGCTCCATAAAATCATCTGCTTCTAATACATTTCAAAACCTATAATGCTGAGAGATATTTAATGTGCTGTAGCAAAAACGTTTAAACCCTTAAAAGACAGAGCATCGACCTGCGGGCAAATATTTTTTCGGAAAAAAAAAAAGACGCCACTTAAAGAAGGTAGAGGAAGCTGCTGAGATATTTCCTTCCGCTTTCTTTTCATTTTAATAGTTGTGCCTGGCACATACGTTTTACTCATGGCTTCGGAGTTCATTTATTTTATTTTATCTCCGTACCATTCATTCATTATTATGATACAATAAAAGCTACTTGAGCATTTCAGTCACTGAAGACTGTTCTCATTAACCTTGTGAGATGCTAAAAGTGCTCCATGGCATCTGTAATGGCTCTTTTAACTCCATCTCTCTCATATTTTTGTAATAAACTTACAATAAATAAATAAACAAATAGATCTAAGACTTGTATTTCATTTTTCCATTTTAGAGTTTTTTACAGATTAATGAAAAAGGTTTAATCAATTCTAGAGACAGATAGCAACATACAATATCATTTTTAAATATTTTTCAGATATAATCTAAACCTCACTTTTGGTGTCAATATAATAATTAATAGTACAAACACGTCATATAAATCATATTTAATTCCAAATTAGAGCCATCCATTTTCTGTAGCTCTTATCCTACACGGTGCATTGGCTGGTCTGGACTAGAGGTCTTCACAGGTCCACTTAGATCCGAAAACACGAGGTCCGACCCAAGACCCGAGCGGGTTCGGGTCTAAAGGTTTCACGTGTGCCTCGGACACGGGTCGGGTATAATAATAGCGGCATCGGGTCTCGGGTAATTTAAAATGAATGTGTTTTTACCGAATGGACCCGAGAAGACCCGAACTACTTTATCTCGCGTGTGTGCATCGACTCAAGTCCTTTTCCAACATCTCCTCTGTTTGCCAAGACCGCTTGCGACATGAGGCTGGCGACGTGTGGCTGGCGGTAAGCTAATTTTCGTTGAACAGACCTATCAATCAATTTTGAATCCACGCTGTAGTGGTTACTTTAGTGTAGAGTTATGCAACATTCGGGTCCAGTCGGGTTAAAGAAAATGCCAACGGGTCGATTCGGACTCGGGTCTAATTTTTTCGGGTTTGTCTCGGGTCGGGTCTTTCTTTAAAAAAAAAAATACAAAAATTTGCACGTCGGGTTTGGGTAAAAAGTGATTCGGGTCACTTCGGGTCGGGTACATTTCTTTAGACCCGAGAAGACCTCTAGTCTGGACCACAAGGCGGTGGACACCCGGGAAAAGGTGCAAACTCATCACAGGGCACAATCACACACACACGCTCACACACAACAGACAATTTAGAGATGTACATTGTCCCAGATTCCTGTTTTTAGCACTACAGGTAAAAAAGTGATTATAAGTGTGTTTATTTCTATCATTTCCTATTACAAATCTCTGTATCTGTTATCATATCCATAAAATGATATTTTAATCTTCATCATTTAAGTGGTAATGTGTGTAGTTTCACCCTGATACCATTTGGTCACAGAATCCTCCTGATTTATTTGTCAGCTTCAGTGTGGGTGTCTCCAGGGTCTGGTTTCGCTGATAGGCTACACTGCACTGTGGTAATGGCCTTTCGCAGGTCTTTCACTCCCCTGATGTCTCTCGGGCAAATATGTTTGTGTAGAAGCAGAGAAGAAGTGTGTAGACCCAATTCCAAACAACATGCAAAGTCCTCCCTGCAAAGATTCCTTTTTACTTTCTCAGAGAAATTGGTGTTTTCTCACTTTTCTGTAGTCTTTTAGCACAGTAATGCTGAGCGAGGAAGACAGAAGAGAAGACAGAATCCCATCAGGACCATAACCAGGCAATATTTTGCAGAATTCTGACCCACATCATATGTATTATACCAGATTGCCAAATGTGTACCAATTGCTAATTCTTATCTAAAGGTCATTTTGTCTTTTAACTCTCTTGTGTTCTTCTTAGTGATTACCATGTAGCTAATTTTTCCCCTCAGCTAACCTGAGGTACATTAGCTACTGTAGAGATTACAGCAATCAGCCAAGTAAAAAATAACTTTATGATCAATTTGTACTTAACAAACCAGCAACTGTCCTCATGAACATTCATATTAATATATTAACATCTTATACATAAACCTCAAACAGCACATCAACTATGACATATGTGTGTCATACGGTCACTCAAAAAGACGTTCATGTCTGGAACTGTTGCATCATGGAGGAGCTAAACATAATTTGAAAATGTCCTCCTTAGATAATGTAAAGTCAGCTTAGAGGGTTTTTTCTGCATAGTAAACTGCATTCTGACACAACATTATCAGAACATTGCAGTTTGGGGGGGAGCACCAAATTCGGAAGCTTATTATACTCAGTCAGTTAGGAACATTAATCTCATGTTGTGAATGATAAAGAGCAGAGGTGACAAAAGTACACACATCCTTTACTCAAGTAGAAGTACAGATACTCATTTTTTAAAAGACTCCAGTAAAAGTTGAAGTAGTGACTACACTCTTTTACTCAAGTTAAAGTAAAGAAGTATGGGCTCTGACATGTACTTAAGTAAAAAGTCGCTGTTACTACTACCTGTTACTACTGTCGCAGTTACTAGTGTCTTGCTGGTAACTGGACGTCATGTTTTATATATATATATATATATATATATATATATGTACATATAATTTTGGAGTGTGCTGATGGATATTTGTGTTCATCAGCCACACAGGAGTGTTACGAAAGGCAGGCACTGATGTAGGTGAGGTAGGGTGGAGTCAGCGTTCACATTCATCCCAAAGGTGTTCAGTAGGGATGAGATCAGAAAACAACCACATATAGCAGGAAAGGTCAGGTGACCCAATAATTTTGGAAATATAATGTATACCAAGTGTATCACCAAGGCCATATCCCAAACTGTAGGGAGATTCCAGCTCTGTCCTTGAAAACAACTCAAAATTATTGTGATGTTTTACAAATGACAAAATTAAATGCAAATTAAGCACTTCGTGTTTTTAGGGTTGACACAATTCGCAACGCATTCGCCAGGAATCCTTTTTGACGCCGATTATTTCCAACATCTCCCTCATATATGGCCATGGGTGTTCAGGAATGTCCTCGTTGTTAGTTATTTTAACATCGGTGATGCCCTCTGAATTAACATTGGCCATTCCTTTTGTAGGTGTGCTGCTCATTGTGAGCTCCGCTATCCTTAGTCTATGTCCGATAGCCAGTAAATAATACACCAGTCACATGGTGAAAAAGCCGCACAATGATAGGATGATAGGCTGGAAACAGCGCTCAATGAGAAGAAGTAATACTAAAAGTATTATAAAGAGTCTGTTTTGAAAATGTAAGAAGTAAAAAGTACAGATATTTGTGTAAAAATGTAATGAGTAAAAGTAAAAAGTTGTCCGAAAAATAAATAGTGGAGTAAAGTACTGATACCAGAAAAATTTACTTAAGTACAGTAACGAAGTATTTTTACTCCATTACTTCCCACCTCTGATAAAGAGTCATTTGGGGAACATGACTGTGCCAATTGAATTAAAGCAGTAAAAATGAATGATTTAATTTAATTTGGTTTATTTTAAATTATTTTTATTTATGTGACCGGGTGTAATAAAGAACACAACACACCGGAAGCAACAATGCTTTTCTGAAAAAGAAAAAGAATACAGCGGTCGATGGGAGCAAATTTGCACAGAACCAAAAGTCTAATTAAACAATTTTACAAAAACAAATACTAGCTAATACTAACAAATACTGATTAACACTAAACAAATACAAACAAATACGATAGTGGCTAATGTACAAAAGAAATAAAAGCACATTAGTACAGCCGTCTTATCTTTGTTTCATTCCTTAAACAATCATCATGCAAAACATACATTAAACCATGCATATGCACATTTTACACGCACAATTTGCAGAATCATTAACTTGGTAATTAAACCTTTTACATATGAAAATAATGATGTTTACATACCTAATCTGTTAAATTACCACGAGATTCACTCGTCACACGCACATTTAATCCAAATGTGTCCAAAACAATCACCAACTCGCGGCAAGCACAATCAACAAAGTTCTCTCACAACGTGACAAAGATGGCTTCTCCGACTTAGCCCACAGCTTCAAAAACCTTATTGCAAGAGGAGAAAGTGTGCCTCTTAAAGGAGCCATGATCATTTTTTAAAACACCACAATAATGTATATTTTAGCACCTGGCTACATTCTCCCCTGCTGAGAAATCATTGTCCTCAATGATAATACATATTTTCTTAACCTCTTTCACAGCTTCTCTAAAGAACACACTACCAAGACTCGTAAGAACCTGGGAAAAAACTTCAGGACTGAGCGAGACAGAATTACAAATCGATCGTGGCTCATTCAATGGGTTTGAATGCATACCAGCATTAGCTCTGCAGGTTCTTCTAGGCACATGAACAGGCCTTCTAGACAAAGGTGTATCAGGCTGAGGAACTGGGTTCTGTTCATGCACCAGCAATGGCTCTGATTCCTCTGGCTGTCCCACGCTGTCTAGAACAGAAACAGGTTCAACACCTAAGGCTTCCTCAACTGAGCCGGTGAGGTCAACCTCTACACTGCTTGCTTCTTCCAGGCGAGGTAATGTAATTTCCTCCAACACCACATAGCCTGGGTCAACATCTCCGACTTTACCCTGCTCAACCCGACACTCAGACACTGATGAGGGCAAACCACGTTCTGTTACCATGAGTTTACAGCATTTGGCAGACGCCCTTATCCAGAGCGACGTACATAAGTGCTTAAATCTCTAACATTGAATACATTAATGCTGGCTCACTAGGTTACATACTTAAGATACCATGAGTTTAAAACATTTGTTCAAAGTTACAATGAAAAAGTGTCAAAGGTTGTGTGTGTGTGTGTGTTTTTTTTTTTTTTTTTTTATTTCTTCCACTTTCTCTCTGATGATCTTAGCTCTTTTCAATTATTGCGTAGCACATCTGAAAGCCAAGGAGCAGAACAAGAAGTTTTCTTGGGTTTAGTGAACATAGGGCAGAGGAAGTCCATAGTTGAGGAAAGAAATGAGAGGAAATTATCTGTGGCCATTTCCAAGGGTAGTGAGGAAAAAGACTCAGGGTCAGAAAGAGAAGAAAGAGTGCCAGAAGTAGTGTTAATTTCGTCAGACGAGATGAGACGAAATATGTTCGTCAACAACCTTTTTTTTCATGACTAAGACGAGACGATGACAAGACTGCACCACTGTCCAAAAACGCTGACTAAGACTAAATTAACATGCATTATTGTTGACGAAAAAAGACGAGACGAAAATGTTTTGTATAAAATAAAAACTACGATAGCGCATCTGCTACAGTAGGAATTGAGTACAGAAATGGGTTTGAGGCACATATTTGACCAAGAGTGAGAATTAAGGTATGGTAGAATATATCAAAACAGTACTAGACACTTATGTTACAATGTGAGATAGAGAGATACTTACAAACCTTTCAGAAGTCACACCTTAAGGGAGACTGAAACTACTCCTGATTAATCAGCTGAGAGAACAACAAAGACCAACACTATAAAATCAAAAATGGTACAGAATAACAAAATTCAAAATCACACTACTCTAGAACAAAGTGAGTTAAGCAGATAGTATACAAAATTCAGGAACCTACTTTACCAGAAGACAATATTTTCAAATGTAGAGAGTTAAAGCACAGAGAGTTATTCTCTCTCTCTCTTTCGTGAGCTTCTCTGAGTCGATTCTGGTGTGTTTCTAACCAGTCCTGCCTACCATCCACAGCTTGTTCCTGGCCTAGAAGTGCATCAACAGCAAGAAATACGGTGAGTAACCGGTTGTTGTGTGAGGGGTTACATTGTATGCGTAGATTAACTCTGGCAGGTGTTCTGGCTACCGTCTTTTCTTTTCAGAAGGTAACGTTCTTAACAACTCATGGAGTGTTCTGTTAAATCGCTCACACTGAGCATTACCTTGTGGAAGGTAAGGAGTCGTACAGTCCATACAGCCGACACAATTCAGCTATCACCTCACTTTCAAAATTCCTTCCTTGGTCTGAATGTAACCTCTCAGATACCCCATATTTCATGAACCATTCTTTTAGCAAAATCTTGGCTGTGGTATCAGATCGCTGGTCTTTGGTAGGGAATGCTTCTGTGAACTTGGTAAACACATCTGTAACAATCAACACATTCTCCCGACCATCTGAGGCAGGTTCAAGCACTTCAAGCAAGTATAATCCACTGCCACCACTTCCAAAGGCCGTGAAGCTAAAAACGGTTTCATGGGCAGGCGTATTCTTGGTTGCGGCATTTTGGTTAGAATGCACCGTTGACACTTTTTAACCCACTCCTCTATATCTTTGTACATGCCAACCCAAAAAACACCTCTGCCTTGTGATGTTCACTTGTGTGTTCAGCTGAAAAGGAACTGTTTCCTAGAGTGGCACAAAGATGTATAACTGTTCAATTCTGGGTGCTATGTGACAGAGTAGGTTAGTGGGCTTCTACAAACCTTACACCCTTTTTTATCTTGCACTCTTCCTGTTGACACTTTTTTTTTTGCACAGTTTTGCCCTGATTGTGTCTTCTGTGTTATTACTAACTTCTAAAGTGATTGTGTGATAGTTAAATATTCTAAATAAACTACAAACAAAAAATATACACATTTATTTTGTCCTCACATTCTTTCTTGTAACTCCTCTCTCACACTTACCTGAAAGGCTCATTATGCAGCTCATTATGTGGGCCTTTGTCTTCTCAGGTGTGAATCACATTAATATTCATGATAGTTGACGCCCACTCGCATATGCCCTTTACAAACAAAAAGTGTCTTAGAAAATTGAAATCAATATATTGTTTTCTGTGAGCGTGTAAACAAGATGATTTTCACATAATTTTGAAGCAAAAACTCTAGACTACAAGATCCAGTTCTCAAAAGTCTTGTGAACCGTTGTTCTGTATGTGTTTTATGGCCTTATTCAAGTGATTTAAAATATTTCATTTTTCACTAACCACGCATAAACATTGTTTTCTCAAAAACACAATCATGTACATAGATGCTGCTCACATATTATTGTAGTCCAGTTTGTGCTGATTACAGTGATATTAGACTTTAGCCATTTACGTCTTTATAAGCAACTGAAAAAAAGCACAAATATCAAGGTATGACAAAACTTCTCCAGGCCCTAAAAATACCCTTAGACCTCATAGGGTTAAGCAGACAGGCAAGAGCAACTGCTGGCACTCACCACGACGAAGATCATTCACGACACAATAGAGCAACCCATCCAGCTCCCTAATATACTTCCACTGCTTTAGCAATGACCGTATAGGCTTAGGTAGGCTGTGTCATTCCTGACTGGTGGGCTTCCACTTCTTATCCCAAAACTCCCTAAAAGAGCAAAGAATTTGATCCTTTAGCTGAAAATCCCTCAGCTGAGCTTTGGCATAGCCTGGAAGAGTAAATGTACATCCCTGAGACGTAGTCCCCCCGTCTCTAGACCCACACTCCACAGCACGAATCTGCCTAACCTTACAGCACTGATCACCAGCTGTCAACAATTCTGGGTCTAGGGGCATACCCTAGTTGACCACATTACAAATGGCAACACAGTCATCATATTCTGCATCCTCGAAATTAACAGGCTCCCCTGCTAATGGCTGCCTAGAGAGAGCGGCATTATGCCATCCGGCCCAATATTTAACCTCAAAATCAAAAACCGCTAATTCGGCCAGCCATCTTTGCTCGATGGCACCCAGTTTTGCTGTTTTCAGATGACATAATGGGTTGTTATCGGTGACCACTACAAATTTTGAGCCTAATAAATATCCCCGGAACTTTTCGGAAACAGCCCATTTGAGAGCTAGTAATTCGAGCTTCATACTACTTTAGTTCCGATCATTCTTCTCTGCATTGCCTAGCCTTCTTCTAGCATAGGCTATTACCCTCCGACAGTCACCCTGTTGCTGAAAGAGGACTGCACCTAGCCCTTCATTACTAGCATCAGTCTCCACTTCAATAAACTTTCTGTAATAACTACAGAAGCCTAAGAAAGATCTTAACTCCTTCACCGTACTTGGAATTTTTCATTGCTTTACAGCCTCAATTTTTCCAGGGTCAGTACCAATGCCCTAAGCAGATATCTGTCTGATATGTGTGCATTTTTGTGTCTCTATGTATGTTCATTGTGCTGAAAAGGGCAAAAGTGTGACCTATTGCCCCACAAAATGTGACCGGGTCAAATTGACTTGGGAGGACTTGAGGAGGAAAGTATTTATTTTATGAACACATAGTTCAATGAAAATAGACAAAATTAATTTTACTTGCAAAGTTCATAATTTGGAACAATCCTGGTAAATTTCAGGCAAATATGTGGAAGGAAACCCAAGTTATGACACACTAAACTTTCCAGATGAGTCAAATAGACCCCAGGTCTGCACAAGGGTTATATAAATATCATATGTACTATGGCAATGACAAACCTTAGCACACAATTTTTTAATAAATAAAACAGACTATTTTGTATAGATACGGCTGGCCTTTCTGAAGGTTTCCATGGCACACTTTGACTTGCCTTGGATCTGAGCTACTCTGAGTGAACAAATGCAAATGAGCCAGGCCTCACAGGTGATGGGGGTGTTTGCACAACAAAAGCAGGGCTGAAGAACTGTGAAAATCTCAACAGGGGGAATCACACCTCGGGACCCGCACCAGAAAATAAAAAAGTCAGTAAATCTAGTGTTAATCCAAAACGCTTTGCTCGCCTCACAATAATTACGTTTCTGACCGAAAACCGTAAACAGTAGTTCACTTCCTGTCCATTCTTTCGGCTCTCACTTCTCATTGGAGGCTTATAAAACTACACTTGGGTGTCAAGTCTGTAGTCCAGAGTTTTAGCAATCAAACAAGCCCTCTCATGAGCCAATAGGTGCCCGTAGGGCAGAGATAGACAGCTTAGGAGCCAATGATGTCCATGCATTCAATTTGGACCACCCTCCATTTGCATGACAATTGTTCCCACCAGTAGCAATTTCATGTTCCGGGAGCATCATAGCTCTTTAGCCAATAAGCAGACGACTCCAACGATATATGATATGAGCCATCAGGTAAAGGGGTGTGCCTGATATATAGCCGCGCAAAAAACGTTTCTCCAGATGCGTAAAGCGTGCGCCCTCACAAACAACTGTTAGAGTTGGCGTTATTGCAGAGAGCGACTTTGGTGAGGTTTTTGGACAACTTATACCTATTTTTGGAAAGTTTGGCAAGCATTTCGCAATGTCAGGGAAAAAGTGGATCACAGCTGAGGAGGAAGCCCATATGATGGGAGAAATATCCGATATATACATCTAGAACTGTGAGTACATATATTATGTTTGTTATGCATAGTGTATATATATATATATATATATATATATATATATATATATATATATATATATATATATATATATATATATATATGTATGTGCATGTGCGTGCATGTGCGTGCATGTGCGAAGGAAAATTGTAAATGTGATTTGAATAAATTGCATTTTGAGTTCTCTGACTGTGGTCAATACATAAACTTTGTATTTTGGGAAGGGTGCTGTGTAAAAAACAACACCTGCCTGGTATTGCATTGAGATTGTTCTGGGTGTTGGGGGTTGTTATTGTGTGTGTGTGTGTGTGTGTGTGTGAATGAGGTGTGAGATAAGCTAATCATTGCATTTCTTTGTTTCAGAGAGCCAGAGTCATCTGACTCAGATTGGCAGCCAGAGTCAAATGCCTCTTTTCCACCGGAAAGAACCGGGTGCTGGTTCAGAGCTAGCGCTGGTGCTGGTTCAAAGTTGATTCCACTGGCAAACCTTCTAAGAACCGGTTTGCCTTTCCACCGGCTAGAGAGCATCACAGCGCCGAGTGTGATGTCACTGTATACGTCTCACATGTCCCAGCAACTTTAGCGCAGCAGCGGCAAACAGAAATACATCAACAATGGCGGATGTTGCTTTACTGTTAATGCTCATGGCTTTGTGAACCTACATTAACATCCAAACGCGGCAAATAAAACGTGTACGTGCAGCTCCATGTAATCTGTATAAACGGAGGTTGTAATCGATAAAGTACATAACGTTATTTTATCATTAACACAGAAAAAAGTTAGCCTTAGCATGTAGCTACTTACTATCATGTGTGCTGATAATGTATCATATTGCGGTAAAGTAAAAGTGTATTAAACATTAGTAGACTTAAGGTACATTATCAAATGCGCTAACAGTAGCCCCGCCCACAGCCCATGACAAAAGAGCAGGAGGGAGAAGCACTCCGGAGCAGAGTTCTGGACCTGAAGGTGCATGGCAGGGCACTGATGTGGAGGACATCACTCCTAAACAGCCATCCTTCCATCCAGCACGCACACCTGGTGGCCAGCTCATGGGTGGTGTACAATACACTGTCCTACAGTTATTTACTTTGTTTATGACCAGGTATATACTACAAGTCATTGTGAACAATTCCAACAAATTTGGAGAAACCGACCACCCTGACACCTTTCAGAGGATCACCATGGCAGAGATGATGTCGTACTTGGCGATGACCATCTACATGGATCTAGTCAAGACACCGCACATCAATGACTATTGGAGAAGGTCTGAGCTGTATACCATTTCTTTTCCATAGAGTTTGATGTCAGGGCGCAGGTTCAAAGCCATCTCACGCGCCCTCCACCTCAGTGACCCTGATGACGATGCTGCCAACAACTTAAAAAGAGGCACCGCTGGGTACGATAGACTTTGTAAAATCAAGCCAATGTACCATGAGTTTAGGCAGGTGTGCATGGCGCATTACCAACCCCACCAGTGTGTTGCAATAGATGAGAGGATGGTCGCATCCAAAGCCCGCAGCGGAACCCGCCAATATATGAAGAACAAGCCTGTGAAGTGGGTTTATAAGCTGTTTGTGCTGGCGGATTCCACCAATGGTTACACCTGGGACTTCTTCATCTACGAAGGCAAGGGATCACCAATTGTCAAGGGGCTCAGCTATGACTCTGTAATGCGTCTCATGAATACGCAGTTGCTTGGTACCGGGTATAAGTTATTTGTGGATAACTTTTACACAAGCCCAGTTCTCTTTCGTGACCTGCTGGCAAAGAAGATCTGGGCCTGCGGTACCATTCGCGGACATCATATTGGGTTCCCAAAAGACAGGCCAGGCGGGCTTGAGAGTCGTCTCCCCGGGGCACCATTTGCTGGATCCGCGAGGGGCCCATGGTGTTTGTTCAGTGGAGGGACACCAGAGATGTGCTAATGTGTTCCACAATCCATGCAGCACATGGAGAGGATACAGTCCAGAGAAGGATCAAGGGGGCAGATGGGCAGTGGTCTGTACAGGATGTCTCCATTCCACCAGCCATCAAGGATTACAACAGGTATGTACAGTGTTTTCATAGTTTCAACTCTTTGAATTGAATTTTGATATCATGTCAATGCATCAATATCAGTGTAATGTAATGGCTATATTCCTTTTTTACTCAGGAACATGGGTGGTGTGGACCTGTCCGATGCCATGATTGGCTATTATTCAATCCTGCATAAGACCAGGAAGTGGTACCGGTCTTTCCTGTACCACTTCATCGACATCGCCATTGTCAACGCCTTCATCCTGTACAAGGAGATGACCATTGCAAGGCAGGAGAAGGTGATGACACACAAGGCCTTTCGAGAGACCCTGGTGCTAGAACTGAAAGCAGTTGGGTCTACCACCACAGCCCCTCCACAGCCACCCCCTCTTGCTCCCCAAGGTGCCTCGCATAAGCCTGTACATTTTTCACAGGATGGCAGCGTAGGTCGGAGGAGGTGTGTCCACTGCCACCAGAAGACCACAGTAAAATGCTCCTCCTGTGAAGTGTGCCTGTGCTTCACCGTCAACAGGGACTGTTGCAATGCATGGCACACCATGAACAATTTATAAACTTTATATACCATGTAAATATTCCGTGTGTGTGTTTTGTATTTTGCACAGTTGACAGTTTTGTCATTTTATCAGGGTCTTCAATCATGTAAATAGTTTATTTTCTAATATTTCTATATAAAAAACTTTGACAGTTTGAGATACCAAAACTTTGAGATACCAAGATTATGTTTCTAGGCAAAGGGGTTCAAAAGTTATAAGCCTTGGAAACTCAGCATGCAGTCTTGGTAACCAAGGTTCATTTTGGAGTCTCCAAATGGCACAAAGCAAAAACGCACAGACATTCCTGTAGAAAAAAATTCATATAAAATCCATTTTTGAGTCTTTTGACTTTTTTTCTGGTGAAAGCTAAGACATGTGGCTATGACCTTGAGTTTGTCTTTAGCTCATGACATGTGTTTACTGTAGTGTATTTTAGTCAGTTTACAGAAAAATGATTTGGGCGGAAATGAAACCCTCCATTCTAGCCTCTGTAACTCTGTGTCAGTAAGGCCTAGAAAGAGACACTTGTATCAGAAAATAGAGATTATCTTCTTTCCAATGAGACCAGGCACATCCCTGAGTGTCAAAGTATGTGGGAGCTGTACTACTTTTTAGTTGGGTATGTCATTTAGGCGAAAATCATGAAATCTAGGCCGTTCGCTAAGAGGTTAAACCGCTCAAAATGGTACTCAGTATGTTTTTTTGGCACCCAGGTGCTTGTATGAATGCCTGAAAACATTGGGGCATGACCCTAATGAGACACCGAATGGTGTCCTGGGGTATCTCCCCCTAAATCTGGACAAGAGCTACTTCACAGTCTGAGGTATAACCTGGCTACGTCAGATGGACCAAAACAATGTCCCAGAAGTGTTCTATTGTATTTATATCAGGAGAGCATAAAGGCCAGTCAATGGTATTAATTCATGGAACTGCCTTCATACTCTCACCACATGAGGCTGGGCATTGTCGTGCACCAGGAGGAACCCAGGACCCACTGCACCAGTGTAGGGTCTGACAACGGGTCCAAGGATTTTATTCCAATACCTAATGGCAGTCAGGGTGCCTTTGTCTAGCCTTTAGAGGTCTGTGCGTCCGGGACCACCACCAAACCGGTCATGCTGAACAATATTATAGGCAACATAACTTTCTTTACAGCTTCTCCAGACCCTTTCAAGTCTGTCACATGTGTTCATGGTGGAGCTACCAATTCTTGTGTTCTGGTGTTCTATGGCAAAGGCCAATCCAGCTCCACGGTGCTGGGCACCGAGCACAGGGCCCAGTAGAGGATGTCAGGCCCTCAGGCCACCCTGATGAAATACGGTTCTGATTGTTTGTTCAGAGATATTCACACCAGTAGCCTGCTGGCGGTCATTTTGTAGGACTCCTTGCACAAAGGAGCAGATACCAGTTCTGCTGATGAGTTAAGGACCTTCTACAGCCCTGTCTGGCTCTCCAAGAGTAACTGCCTGTCTCCATGAATCACACCTATACACTTGAGACTGTGCTGGGAGACTCAGCAAACCTTCTGGCAATGGTACGTATTGATGTGTCATCCTGGAAGAGTCTAACTGCCTGTGCAACCTTTGTAGGGTCCAGGTATTGCCTAATGCTACCAGTAGTGACCCTAGCCAAATGCAAAACTAGTGAAAAACAGTCAGAAATGATGAGGAGGGGGAAAATGTCAGTGGCCCTCACCTGTAAAACCATTCCTGTTTTAGGTGCCGTCTTCATGTTGCCCCTCTAGTGCACCTGTAAGGCACTCTAGAGAGGTGGGCATGAAAGAACAGCACTAAGTCGACCAGATCAATATCCCAGAAACTGAATTGACTTGACACTATACTTGAATGGGCTCATAAGTTCAAAAAGTCTTAGGTGTAGGGGCGAGGACATTTAAGAGGTTTAAAAGTTTCTTTAACAGAGGGGAAAATGGGCAAAAGGTGAGGAGGCAGATAAAATGTATTGCATACAATATTATATACTATATATAATATACTATAATAATAGTGAGTTAATAAAAACCTATGGATTTGATCATGTAGGGATTATTTTTGTTATATATATATATATATATATATATATATATATATATATATATATATATATATATATATATATATATATATATATATTTATTTATTTATTTCCAGTGTTTGGCAGATGCCCTTATCCAGAGAAACTTACATTTTAACCTCATTTTGTATAACTGAGCAATTGAGGGTTAAGGGCCTTGCTCAGGGGCCCAGCAGAGGCAACTTGAGTGACCTCAAAGTGGTGTTTGATCAGTAAACCACCTTGGCTAACACATCCTGCTATATTTATATATTAATAATACTAATACTATATACGTAGATACAGATATAATGTGATATTCATTATATATATATATATATATATATATATATATAATATTATTATACACAGATATATTATAGCATATTATATCTGTATCTATGTATAGGTCAGGAATGGCTGGGACTATTCCCTACCTGGACACTAGGGGGACATTCTGGTTGTCTTGCGTCTGTTTTTTTCTGTCAGAGAAGCAGGGGTGTTTTCACGGATAAAAAAGACCCATGTGCAAGGATAACATATAAGGGGTTTATTAAGGGAAAACATAAAAAAGTGCTAGGAACACAGAAACAGGACCACAAATACAACAAAAAAGAGACGAGGATTCAGCAAAAAACAGATGCAAGGCAACCGGTATAAATAGGGGTGACAATCATTGAAACACAAAGAACAGGTGTATGGGGCGGGAACGGATAAGGAATGGGCGGGGCTAACACAGGTGATACTCAAAACAAAAGCACATGACACAAGACAAAAAACTGCCAGAATGTCCCACTATTGTTGAGAAAAGTCTCAGCCCAAAATACCAGCATGTAAACATCTTTGATGCAGCACAGAAATCTCATAGCGCCAACTTATATAATATCTGCCGCTATGGCATTTCGGCACTTTTGTGTAGGTGTTAGCGTATCTCTAAATGTTATAGTGGCATGATATATGATATAACTTAGTGCTATGACATTTCTGTGCTGTGTCGGAGATGTTTATATTTACATTACATTTATTACATTTGTAACGTACAGATGTTGGCGCATCTCTATATGGTTAGTCATGAACGTAATCCCTACACGATATAGCCTCAAATATCTTAACATAGAGACAAAGTGAAGGCTTATAATAGACCAGAATTTAAAAGCGTTGTTTTTATTTTTGGGGCAGCCAATCACAGTCTTCAAAAGAATGTGTCATACCTAGCAAAAGGGTCAGCCCCGCCTCCTCTATATAATAAAATTTGTTGTATTTTCCTTGGTCAGAGTATCTCTGAGATTGGTCCTGAAACCTGAATTAAGTTGGGAATTTTTAAGCTAAATTAAATAATTTTTAGAGTCTTTAAGAATATGGGCCCAGATGTGTATGGATGTGTGGATGCTTAGAAGGGGGATATGGTAGTCTGTTGCTTAGAACTAGGCTACAACATTGGACTACTGATAGAAAGGTTATGATAGAAAGGTTTTAATACCAAGTTCCACCAAGCCGCTCCTTCTGGGCCCCTGAGCAAGGTCCTAATCCCTCAATTATATATAACAGATATAAATGTAAGGTGCTCTGGCTAAGGGTTTCTGTAAATTCTAGTAAATTACTACTATTTTCTAAGCAGAAAAGTTGGGAACATCTGCTGGTACGGAACAAGTCAGCGGTGTAAAAGTTACTCCGCATGATTCGTCACTAAGGTGACTGTGGAGTTTTATAGTGGACATTGCACTTGCATGGCTGGTCAGTCTGTATATCAAATAATAAATTACTTTCCTTACTGTATGCCAGTAAAATAATGTGCCATAATGTGTCTAATATTTTTAAAATTCTAATGCATAAACTCATGTTGCTGCTTTTAGATAAAAATATATGTTCTTTAATAAAATAAAAGTAAATTAGTTTACATATAATGCCGATTTCCAATAGCAGACATTGACTTTTCCAAGCCTGTCAGAGTAGGGAGCCTGGGAGCCTGTCACTTGAACTGTAGTCACACCAATCTCAAGCAAGCAAGCTTTTCAGATTCTTGAAAGAAAGGAGAATATTTGCTGATGAATGACAAGGCAAAACATTTTCTTATGTGGCTCTCACGATCACATTCATAGATATAGCCACACATTCATATTTATCAGTGGCTCAGTTTTATTATAATGTCAAAAGTATCATTGCATTTTTTCAACATTTCATAATTGCAATTTTGCAATGTAAATTCATTTATGCAAGTAAGTATGTAAGTATGTTAGTTTCAGGTATATGAGAACAACCAATTACTGAACCACATGGTCCTAATTTGAATGTTGATGTTTTTAATCACACAACGAATAAACAATTGTTATGTCATTTGTATACAAATAGCCTGTTTTGAATGTGTGCAATGCCTAACTGGAAACGTTCAAAACCGTCCAAAAACATCACTTCCCACGGATACCCACAAATAGGCATTACAATTGTCCAATTGTCTGTTGTTAAATACAACCTTTAAAGGTGCTTCATCCACATTCGCTTTTTCTTGCTAGTTATATGAAAATCTATTAACTGATTAATTGATCTACATAAAGAAAATAACGTGTAACTGCTACAAATATATCCCTCTTATTCCAACAAGTTTCTTCAGCAGCTTCTGCAGCACTTCCAATGTTTGCTCTCAATATATTTTTTCTTAATTAATTTTGTCTGTATGAATGTAGTATCTGTTAATAACAAGTGCTTAGAACTGGATTTCTCTGTGTTTCCCTTTCTGTATACTAAAAATGAGGGCAGAGTGAAAAGTACTTTGGGGAAGTGTCAAGAACAAAACTGACAAGACTTATACTATGCAAACACACCCATTGAGTTGATCATGGATTGTCTTTGTTTTTTTTCTGAGACATTTGGTCCATGCCGCATTCAGCTCTGGAAAGTGACAGCATACTGTAGACTATTTAAAATTCATTCACTCATCTTCTACCGCTTATCCAAACTACCTCGGGTCACAGGGAGCCTGTGCCTATCTCAGGCGTCATCGGGCATCAAGGCAGGATACACCCTGGACGGAGTGCCAACCCATCACAGGGCACACACACACACTCATTCATTCACTCACGCAATCACACACTAGGGACAGTTTTTCCAGAGATGCCAATCAACCTACCATGCATGTCTTTGGACCGGGGGAGGAAACCGGAGTACCCGGAGGAAACCCCCGAGGCACGGGGAGAACATGCAAACGCCACACACAAGGTGGAGGCGGGAATCGAACCCCAACCCTGGTGGTGTGAGGCGAACATGCTAACCACTAAGCCACCGTGCCCCTATATTTAAAATTAATATCTCCAAAATATTAATCAAAGTAAAGCTAGCACAAAGAGTAGCAATAAAGCTACTAGTTTATCTAGTTTTTACTTTAGTTTTGCTTCACTACCTAGACTGCTGCCATTAGATAATAGGTCTCACTCATTTTAAACTAAACTACAAATTCTCCCCATTACAAAATGTTCAGTAATACATGATTTAGGAATACAAATGTTATGCTCCCTTGCATCTTTTGATGAATGAAAAAGGTCAAAGAGACATTTAAAAGATGTCTCTTAAGTGACTCCTAAATGTGGCATGCAGTAAATGGTCCAGTAAAGCATCTCGGCCTCTGCAGTGGTGTTTCTGCTGAATGGTTAGTACTATTTTGGTTTAAATTATGCAAATCCAAATCCAATCAGTTGGTATTATTCTCATTGAAGACAAGTTTAGGAGAACATTGTTTCAACATTAATTAGACTTTCAGTAATGCTATGACTATAAATGTTACACTTGGAACACTGCATAACTGCAAGGGCCCATGTCTAACACTGATGCCCATGAAGTTGCAGCTCACATCTCCTAGAGTGAAACACCTCTTTGTAGTGCCCTTTTACTTGATCAAATGGAAAGGCATGGCATGTAGGGCTGGGTGTCCAATTGACAAGGCACACACAATTCCCACTACAGTGGGGGAATTCTGACAGTTCAAACTAAGAATATACAAGAGCTGTATACTACCATTCTACAGCATTTATTCTATTGCTTTGTTACAGTCATCAGGCTCCTCATTGCTCTGAGGGGCACAAATTGTCTGGCCGGGGGTGTCTCTCTGTACATCTGTGTTAATGACTATGTATTTTGTGTTCCATGCATGGGAACCTAGTTGACAGGGCATTCCAACTTCTAGTGAGTGAGAGCAGCAGTAAGAACCAGGCTTGCATGTCTTTCTGGGGCAATGAATAGAGCTCTCTAGAATGATTCTTGCTTAACCTGGGCTCTCCTCGCCCTGCACCTCCCTCCCTCTGATCTACTTGACTCCACCATCTCTCAGGGTAAGTGGTAGGTATACAGCAAGACCCTTCTGTTCTGGCACCGATGTGGTGGAATGAACTTCCCCTAGATGTCTGAACAGCCGAGTTACTGACTTCAAACGAAGACTTACCTCTTCATGAAATACTTAAACTGGAGCTTAAGCAGTTCCCAACAGAGCTTTAGGTTGAGGGTATGCTAGTGACCTAGTGAACCAGTGTTGATGTATTCATTGATAGAGACTTCAAAGCACTTCAAAGCTCTGGATAAGGGCATCTGCCAAATGCTGCAAATGTACAGTAAATGTAAATGAATGAGCAAAGGAGGTGTGTGGAATGTGCCTGGTTACCTGCACATGGTTACATGTTACTACTGCCCCACTTCTTGGTGCCAGCTCATCTAAGCTACCCCAAACACTTGATTATTTTTGATATAACATGTGGGTATATGACCTCTGTGTCGTCATGACACAACCTATGCCTCTGTGCTCTCCATCTGGTGAGGAATGTGTCTGTGGTGACTGTCTCTTTTTGATGGGAGACCATTCCTAGGCATTCCCCTTTCATGTGAACATCGTCAGTGGGTCAGGTTTCCCCTTTCACAGAGATGAGAATGCATCTATGTTGACTGATCCTGGGTTTCAGTCACACACTGATGTCCTTTCTCTGAGAATCTGTTAGTTCCAACATCCCAACAGCTGTTTCAAAATCACAGCTAGTGGCCTGCTCAAATCCTGTTGATTATTGATGTCATGACCTAATCCGGGTCTTTAGTTATGCTGATAAATTGTGTAATTTGCTTTGGTGTTAGTAAACATTCATGTGAGTATGAGACCAAGCTTTAAGATGTGCATGAGGATACTGTATGTGTGTTAAACAGCCTGTTCTCTTGTGAAGGCAAACTGGATCCAGTTCTCCACAGACACGAGATAGTGGGCCATCTAATTCCAAAAGGCTTGCCTTCCCCTAGAATAAGGCAAGCACCCAGCAAGCAGCACCAGTGACTGGGGCAATGGGAACATACATGGGAGCATACAGGAACAATACACCACACCATTGTAAACATCCACTAGTGTCTCATTGCAAATGTAACATCTCTCTAGGGACTGTAGGTGGAAATTAGCATTTTTTTGCTATAACCTGGCACATGACATCTCGTCTAAGAAAGAAGAGATGTCATGTTCATTCATACATTAACATAATTTACATTTACAGTATTTGGCCGATGCCTTTATCCAGTGCAAATGATATTTAATCTTATTTTTTTTATATGTTTGAGCAGTTAAGGGGTTAAGGGTCTTGCTCAACAGCTGCTTGGTGGATTGGACTGTCCAACATCTTAACCACTGAGCTACCATTTTGACATTTGCCACTGTTAACCTGAGACATGGGGGGCCTGTATGATTAAACTGACTAGATGTTGAGTAGATGCCTGTGTTCTGAATGGTGATATCTATATTTCTGTTTTTGCCATTCAGACATTCTGTTCCGAATTTGGTGAGGCTTTGAAACCAAAGAAGTTTGGGGGCAGATAGCTTACCTAGACTCCATTGATCTGATGTAATCACTTCCCAATGGCCATGAAGCATTCCACAGCAGCCCCTGTCATTCACTGGTAGGCAGCTTGCAAACTCCAAATAGTGCCCAAACAAATGGGTGGACCAGTGGAACTCAGGCATATGTGTGATTCCAATGTTACGGCTTTGATAAGGTCAAGTCTATTGTTTTCCCATTTTGAACTATTACACCTTTTTAGTGACCAGAAAAAATTTAGTTGAATGTAAGTAGGTGACTGCTCATGGTAGTAAATAAACTGAAAAGATTTTAAGTCTCTAGCCTACTGAGATAACAAAGGCTGCTGAAACATTAATCATATGTGAATCAATAAAGTGGAAATTCTTTTGTACAGCAAGGGTGAAATTGCGACTATGAAAAAAGCCAAATCAGAAAAGACTGTTTGGTTTGTAAAAATGCTGACTTTTGATAAAATTCTGACTTTAGCTCCAGCTTTAGTGCACTGCTGTAGGTTTTACTAACTCTGGCAGGGCAAGGAGGTTAATATGATGGGATGTATCATCAGCAGGCGAGGGATTTCTCACTGTGACCCTAAGGACTTCATCCATAGTGCTGCAAAGCAGAATAATGTTCAATAGCAGTTTATAGAGACAGAATCATGATATATTTTGTCATAAAACCAGATATTACTTGTATAGTTTTAGGAAGGAAATGCTTGAAACAGTGGTATATTTTCTGTAACCCAAGGGCAGGGCTCATAAGTTGGTGGATTTCACAAGACCAAAACATGCATTAAGAAAATCACGGTAGCAGAGTTGATCGATGTGAACTATGAAAAAAAAAACAAAAAACACTTAGATCAGTGACTCTAGTTTTTAAAACATAATCCATCTGTAGCAGATTGTCTGTGGCAGGTTATTCAGACACATGCATTTATGTAAATTATTCAGCTGATGACAGCTAGTCAGAGAGAGTCAGAGAGAACTTAGAGGTCAGAAAGGGACGTTTTAGGAAATCCAACATATGCGTTTATTCAAAAAAGAAAGAAAAACAGATCTAGTGTGATTAAACATTGCACACAATGCACACTATTCAGAGTAGTATTCACTGGGCCAGAAAGTGTCAGGAGTCTGTGGTATGACGTTTGGAGAACAAAGAAAGGTCATATTCATCATGAGAATGTATAGTTTGTATTTACTGCAGCCATTCTTTCATCTTAAATAACTGCTTTACATTGATCAGAGCAGCTAATATTAGAAATTACTGCGACAAACTCTAAATTATAAGGCAAAACCATTATTTAAAGAACAGGCAATATAGAATGATGTAATATCTAGGCAGCAAAAACAAGAGCAACAACACAAAAACAAAAGGCTTGGTAAGAACAAAGACTAGTGACTCTGAGTTCTTACGTTCTGGGTAGTGTAGTCCAGGACAGCTATGGAGTTGACAAACCGGCAAATTAAATTAATATGAACTGCAGGATTGGGAGGGATTAGTCAAAGCTTCTATGGGAAAACATAAAACATAACCATAATCTCTCCAATCTGTCACATTTATAGCCATCAATGATTACACATTTGAAGTTACCTGTTGCCATTCTGCCATGTTATTTGCTTATAACCTGTACTTTGCAAATCCATCTTTGGTGAATAAGAAGGCTTTATTAATTAGCAGAGTTGTCTGGTCCATGTGAATGGGTTAAATATAACCATCTCTGGAATAGCTGGAATGTGAAGGATAGAAACGGCTTCATCATTAGGTTGCTATCACTGTGGACTAAAGCTAAGACTAATTCTAATACAGGTCTTCATTCCAAACATGCTTGGCATTTGGGGACAGGTGAGATTTTAAAACTTGCTATTAGAATGAATTTTTTTTCTTATAGGAGGCAAGGAAACAATTTTCTTTAATGCAAATACAATAGAGTAACAATACGTTTAATATTATGCGTGTTTAAATGTGAGAAAACTACTACATCATACCCCTTTCCTCCATCACCTAAACCTGGGCACTGGATATTGATTCCTCTAAGTACAGAAACAGTGCTGATGTGCGTTTTAAACACCAGCAGAGGAGAGAAGGCATGCATTTACTCCGGCCCTGACATTTTTCCAGTGGAATCCTCTCTTTGGCTGTGGCCTTGCTGTAGTTTATTGATTATTAGGCTAGTGCAGTAAGCTGCTTTAGGTCATTAGGAACACTTCATTAAAAAGAGGTTAGACTACACTGTCTCTGTTCGCTAAAGTAGTAAATCCGCTGTTTTAATGTAATCCACAGATAAGGCACCTTTAAATAAAAGGTAGCTTTTAACTTTTTTTGTGGTTTTCAAATTTTAGAATATTATTTTATCTATATGTTGACATACTGTATGTAAATAACCCTCTGACAAAAAGTGAATAGCATCTATAGGAAGATATTACTACAGAACATACTAATGTGAATATTCACAAGCACACTAACATGATCTGGGTGCTATTGTCTATTGACTAATCATCTTTAGCATATAAGGAATCCCTTTCTATCCTGAGGCATCCCTGAACGGTTTGATTCTGTGGTAATGTGCTAGACAGACAGCACCTCCATTACCATCATCAGGACAACAACTGAGAGAAAAATTATTAAAAAAAAAAAAACATTTAACCCTCCAATATAACTCTGAAAGTGTGTGATTAAATTTGACTGTAAACATGAAGAGTACTTGTGTGCTGGAAAGTGTAGTCCATGGCAGTCATGTTTGTAGTACATGGTGTGTTCTGGGAAATGCAGATGCAGGCATTAACCAGACACACAAGGAAAATTAAAAACTCCATAGCTCCAGAGACATGTACAATCCATTTGTTGGGATTTCCAACACGCCACACAAAAACAATTTAAAGACAAGCAGCAGCATCACTAAAACAAAACTGATGGCAACGATTTCATTGGTTCCTTATTCTAAAGGCACTGTCACAATAGAGGGACTGAGAAAAGGGACAGTTTAATTCCATTTTATTTTTAAAGCACAATGGACATTGCCACAAAACAGCTTTAGTTTCAAATTGAGTATGTTTACCTGTATATATTCTTCAGATATCATTAAAACATTTAAAACAACCAGACCATGCTGGCTAGAATTTGGGGATAAACATAAGGAAGAAAGTGCTGACGGAAAATCTACAGTAAGTCACATCATCACTCAGAATGGCATCTCAGAAAGGTTTTTACACCGACAGAACTGTCACTTCTTATGTGACTTAATTTTTTTTCCTCACATGAACATTTACAGTATATCGTCGCTATGTCAGATGTGTGTCGAAAGAAGTAAGCTCAGTTAAGATGAATTGAGTCTTATTGAATCAAAATGCTTTTGATTCCCATCTAAAACTAATTGTCTTGCTGAAAAATCCATCTTGGGCAGATCAGATATCAGACGCCAAGAGACTGACCAAGCTGGGTGGACTTAGCTGTCAGCAAGTAGTTACAATGGTAAAGTGCTTTGGAGTAGTTTCTAAGAGTGAAGCAGGTCTGTCAAGTGTCACGCATTGAGGTCTTTTCTCACACTCTCCCGCCACACACTGTAATTCTCACGCAGAAAAACTTTTTGACTATTTATCATTTAATGTATTTGTAATGTAATATATTTAATGTGCAGCAGCGCCTAAAATGTATCTGTCTGCACCGCTGTCTCTATGGAACCGGGCAGGAATCAAGCGCGTCTCAGTTCTTAGTCAAGCCTGACACTTATCAGCCAATCAAAAAAAGAGGCTACACAATAGCCAATCAGAAAATAGCATTATCTGGGTAAGATTTAACGCAACAACCAATGAAAAAAACATTCATTAGAGAGGGTATTTTCGATGGTCGGTTTGCACAAAACCTCAACACAGCTTGTCTCTGGACGGGACATTGTCCTCAATCATGACCCTAAAAATGTCTGGGCTTGAGCTGAACTGTTTTAAATGGGAGCAACATTACAAATGATAAAGGAGTAAAAAAAAAGCCACAAACACTTACAATAAACAACACCAGTCATAATCTCTCTCTCACACACACACGCCGCACACACACACACAAACACACATTAATAAGTGGACAATTGGGGGGGGGGGGGTGGTATTACTGGGGTTTTTTAAAATGTCACTCTTGCCTGTCTTCAAAACTTGAGAGCCCTGGTGAAGTTACTGGATACAAGACTTGGCACATGCAAGTAGTTCTGGGTAAGAAAATCTACCAAATTCTATAACTGTAAATGTAATATAAATCCAGAATATATGTTATATGTGAAAATATTCAGGTCTGTGCTGCTAGAAGACAAATCAAGTTCTCTTTTGCGAAGTGAATCATGTTGTATAAATATTGTCATCAACACACAATCATTTATAAAATGTTTATTTGATTATCATTCAGTTATGTCATAAAGTTCCTCTTTAAGCAGCATACATGTTAAAGGATTGGATGAGTTTCATTACTGCATCGATTTGAAATGAATCAGTCAGTGTGGTAATCAAAAATGGATTATTAGCAATTATAATTGATTACAAGTCAATTATTACGGAAAAAGGAAAAGCAACTGAGGTGTAAAAAAAAGAATCATATTTTTAAGCCTATGCGTTAATAGGCTAGGAAGCTGATAGTTAAAATAATCCTTGTGCAAATTAACAGTTGACTAAAAGTTATCAAGATCATTCATTCATTCATTCATTTTCTACCGCTTATCCGAACTACCTCGGGTCACGGGGAGCCTGTGCCTATCTCAGGCGTCATTGGGCATCAAGGCACGATACACCCTGGACGGAGTGCCAACCCATCGCAGGGCACACACACACTCTCATTCACTCACGCAATCACACACTAGGGACAATTTTCCAGAGATGCCAATCAACCTACCATGCATGTCTTTGGACCGGGGGAGGAAACCGGAGTACCCGGAGGAAACCCCCGAGGCACGGGGAGAACATGCAAACTCCACACACACAAGGTGCACGTGGGAATCGAACCCCGACCCTGGAGGTGTGAGGCGAACGTGCTAACCACTAAGCCACCGTGCCCCCCGTTATCAAGATCAAAGTCTAATAAATCGAATCATATCGTAACAGATTCAGTGGGATCTACAAATATATCATTATCAGTAGCATTATCAAATATATAAGCATGTAAATCATATAGTTTTGTGTTCTTTTGTATCAGATTCACTGATTCGTCAAAATGGATTCGCCTTATGAAGATAAACCCTACTGTACATTGTTGTATCATATTTTAGCAGATTCAGTGGTCATCAAAACACATCATATAGTATTGTATAAATAATATTGTACAAATAATATTGTATAAAATCGAATCAGTTGATGTTTACACTTATAATAGTTTCTGATGCAGTTTGAACTCGTGTTGCTCTGATCATAATCCTCTTTGTTAGACACAGTCTCATGGTGTATGAATTAAACCTGAGTCCCTATCTTTAATCCCTTTGTCCTCCTCCCTGTCCCCCTCAGTCCAGTACCTGACTGTAGCACTGTGTCCCGCCGCTGGTTGCCTGGATACGTGCAGCGGCGTCCTCGAGCTGAGAGTGACGAGACGTGCGCGTGGAGAGAGAAGGGAAGGGAAGGGAAGGGAAGGGAAGGGAAGGGAAGGGAAGGGAAGGGAAGGGAAGGGAAGGGAAGGGAAGGGAAGGGAAGGGAAGGGAAGGGAAGGGACGGGACGGGAGGGGAGGGGAGGGGAGGGGAGGGGGGGCGTTTCGGCACTTAACGCGCTGCTCAGTCTCCTACCAGCCGCGGGGGGGAGGAGGAGGAGGGGGGAAGCGACACCATATCAACAGGTGCTTTTCCAGCAGGTTGAAGTGACGGTAGATTCTGCGTGTAGTTTCGCGCTCGTGCAAATCCGCAGACGCTCGAGCTGTTCGAGACGCAGCAGATGGCAAACTTCTCATAATCTGCTTCTGCGCTTAGTCACGAAATGTGCGTGTGTTCGGCGTGTGAACACGGTAGGTACACGTCTTATTCTTGTTTTTATCTCCTTCTTTTTTTTTTTTAGTACGTCTTATGTTAAATGTTTTAAAGTGATTCATATTAAATTCATATTAAATATGAGGTTTTATTCTGTATTAAACCCCGAGGAGATGAAGTGCTGAGGCTTGTTTGGGTTCCCTGAAATAACTAGTTTTAGTTGTGTTCCACCTTCTGCAGTGTGGAAGTCAATAATTAGTGTGAATCATTAACATTGCTGATAATTAGCTCGTGCTGAAACATCGGGCCTTTTAACAGTCAACAGTTTTTATGTCCTTTTAGTAAACATAACGTCGATAATTATGGTGAAATTATTTAACAAATGAATAATAAGGCTCAGAACAAGTGTATTACGTGTTTGGGGAAAAAAAAAACAATATTGAAACAGGACTGTTGTCAGTTATATAATAAACACACATATAACACCAATATACAGCCTCATGAATATTTATGAGGAGAATTTGCATGTTTATAGAGTTGTTAATTGGGTTTCTGCAAGTCGAATGTCCGAGTGTGGTGCAAAGTGCTGTCATGACCAGTGCTGCCAAACACACACACACACACACACACACACACACACACACACACACACACACACACACTCCCTATTTGTCACAAAAACATGATATACAGGTATGTTATTATGTGTGTATAATAAAAAGCAGCACTAATGCACCGTAGCTGTATATACTGTAGAGTAACAGTACATGTGTGCTTACATTAACTAACACACGACACTGATACCATTTTGTCAATTTTGTTCCACAACATAAACGGCTAATCTGCATTTTGTAGACACACCAGACAGGTGATGTAGATATAAACGAGTCTATACTCACCCGTCTGTGATTAGATAAGGACCTTGCACTTGGCGGTCAATACATGTTTATTTAACTCTTACTTCTTCGCAGATAGTTTAACTGGACAGTTTTTGCAAAAAAAACTTTTGTCGCATTTCAACTTAACAATTTGTATGCAATCTTTAAATGCCGTTCCTTTAACCAGTTTATGGATTGGTTGAAATGATGCTCATTCCTCCAGAACTTGATGATGATAAAGATGCTTTGTTTATGATGGATGATGAGATGTCCGGCCTCTCTGCTGCATGTGCAAGGCCTGATTGTGTGCAAACATGAGCTCAAGGTACCCATGTAATGGGAGGGTGTGACAAGAGCAGTGGCAAGTGTAGGATCAAGCTTAAACACTGTGATCCATTGTATGGTTTTGTTCATCACCAAAAAAATATTTGTATTTAAATATTTAATTAATAAGCATCGCATATCACGGTTATGACAGTCCTCGCTAACGGAAACACTAAAAGTTGAACTGCTATAAATTTGGATGGCATTTAATTCACATTTTGTTCAAGGTAAACACTTTGGTAAAAAGTCATTATTTTGTCTAAATCTGACCACCCGTACAGCACTTTGTTTGAGTAATTCACTCTTCACCTGCTTCTGCATCTGTAACGCTTTTTTTTCGGGAGCCTGGGCTTATTTGCTGTAATGTGTCGGCCTGTTTTGAAACGTTACTCATCTAATTTTTGTTTTGCTCTGCAGGTCTTCCAGAGAGACCGTAGCCAGCTCAAATCCTAGCCATCAAGTGAGGGCTTTGGCCTCCTTTTTGACATTGCAATTAAGCTACCTTACGTTTCTCAAGGAAGAAAAAAGGAAGTAAATGTCATTTCAAGCATGACAGTTCATTATTTATTTAACACTGAGACACTTTTCTCTGCCAGGCATGGTTTGGTTCTTTAGGCACAAAGGGACAATGTTATTTCTCTACACCCTCTGTGTTACTGTTGCCCTCAGCCCTGTGGCAGCTCAGGGCTCTTTTCCCAGGCTGGAGAATATCGCAGCCTACAAATCCGTTAGCGTGGCACCAAGTGAGGCAACGTGTGGTTTTCCAGAGCGCAGTACCTTCTGCCAAGCTGCTCGCACTCAGGATGACCTCCTCACCTGTTCACAGCAGTTTTGCATTCAGGACTGTCCATATCGCTCATCCACACCGCCTCACACTGACCTCCTTGACTGGCAGGTGGACACATGTGTGACAGGTGAGAGCCAGGATTTGCGCCCGGGCTCAGAGACTGGATCTGTTAGCTTCATGTTTCGAAACCAGAGTGCCTGCTTGGCTTCTCGCTCTGCTCCAAACCTGGGACAAGAAGGATCATTTACCATAACAGTTTGGCTGAAACTTGAAGACACCTCTGTAATGTAAGTAGACCCATTGCTAGAACTTTCACTTAAGCACCTAAGATGTTCAACACAAAGCATTTGCTGTCACATTAGAACTAATATCTTAGCTAATAGTTCAGATCAGATTCTCTCCTCTGACTTACATGGATTAGGATTTTAAGAGACATTTTGAATTGGAACCAAATCCGTAGAAGCTTAGTCATTTGTTTTACCAACAGAACACCTCCATCCCATCACCCCCACCACCACCATGCCCTTTCCTGTGTGCCAAAAACTAGAAACCGATAAACCTGAAAATATCAGCAAATTCTCCAAGGTTGTGGAACTATACTATATGTGCAATACAATAGACCACATGCTGGTACTTATAAGTCACTCTGTGAGAAGTTGGTTTGAATTTAATTTGTAATATGCCGTCTTGTCATGTTGGGAGGGAAAAAGCTCCTCATTTCCCCACCTATGCTGCCCAAACAAGACCAGCTGTGGCCAGTTTTAGATCAATGAAACGAAATTGCTGCAGTGTTTTCCGAGCTGTGGCAAGGGGGGAAAAAGGAGTATCATCTCAAAGGCCACTTTGTTTTTTTTCACAGCCTAGAAAATGATATAGTTGAAAGTGAGTGATAGGATGAAAGGACAGAGGGAGAGAGAGAGAGAGAGAGACTCATGAAGAACTACTGCTTGGACATTTTAGATCAAGTGTAGAGGATGAAAAGGGAGACAAGTCACAGGCGCGCGGTATCGAAAAAATAAATAATTGAGTCGGTTCAACTGTAGCGAGAGAGAGCTTCGAATTCTCACCCTGAAGTGGCAGCAGCTGTGACAACAAGCGTACATGTTGATTAATTCTTCTCTTAGTGAATTAATGGGACTCTGTTTAATATCAACTGGAGCACTCTCCTCAGTAACATGACATAAAAATATGCAGGACGGCGTCTCGCTTCAGAAACGCTCACCTTAGTGAATGCTAAAGTGCTGGCATTTCCCCAGCGGAGAAACTCGGCCTAATTGCAAGTAGAGCATGCAGGAAAGTGCGGCTTGCAGGTGAGGTGGCTGGCACTGGAGGACCAGACCCAACTCGAACGCAAACACGTTGCGTTATGATTTATTGGATGCGGTGGCCCGTGTTCCTAAACGCTCCTGTTTCCCTGTAAAATGCTAGTAATGGGATCTCATTTGACATTAAATGAGGAGGATTTCAAGTAACAAGAAAAAGGCAAATGGATTGATATTGAAAAGTGCATAAACATCAACACTGTGCCCATTTGAAAGGAATTTCCTAAGAAAAAAGCTGCTGTAGGATCATAGCAGGGCATCAACCTCTTTATGTCATGTACTGAACAAAGCATCAGCTGTGAGCCTTCTGGTGCTGTATCGTATTCCTTCTCCATCAGATCAGGTCTAGATTTGAACTTATAGTTATGATCAGGTTGTTCCATCGAGGGTAAACTGATGATTGGTGTCGAGTTTGGCATTTCAGAACAAAAGTGCATTATTCAGGGAGCTGCAGGATAGAATTTAGGTCTGTATGCCGTCTAAAATACAAAAGGCTTACAATATGTAATAACATAAAATACATTATATACTGTAGAAACTCGCCCATGATTCTGTTAATGTGTCTGTTTTCCTTAAAATGTAATTTGCAAAATAAATAATCAGGATATTAATGAGAAGATATGAACCTTGCAAGCAGATATTTATCACAGCTTTCAAATGTCATGGTTTGTTAAAGCAATGTATCTACAACACAGGGATTCGAACCCTTTGTTTGTTCCTTTGATTTTCTTTTTCATGGACAGGACGGTGTTTGAGAAGAGGAGCACTGACCGGCTGGTGTTCCTGCTGACCGTTTCAGAAATGGACGTCCAGTTCTACTACGGCGTTCAGAATGGCCAGAACTTCTCCATAACCATAAAAACTGCAGGCCACCTACAAAAAGGCCAGTGGACACACGTGGCCTTACAGGTAGGATGTATACGTCTGCTGTGCTGTTTCCACTGACCGGTTGCCAGGTCACACACCTTCTCCAAGGGAGCAATGACAAATTTCTGACCTCGCCACCATATACCGAGGTACATCACACTGTTTGTGGCAGAGCTGAGGAGTTGTGTTTTTGGCATCGGCCCAAAAGCTATCAAACGCCATAATTTGCTTGATCAGACCTCATCTACAAGGTGGCTGTGGCGGGTACTAATCCTTGTCCATCCATATTCTCGGTAATTAGCCTGGTGGAAGATATTGATATTAATATCGCATCAGAAAAGCCGCAGCAGGTTCACGCTGAACCCGTGTCACAACAGATTTCCGACCCGGATAAGATGCATGAACGGAAGGCGTTAATTACAGGGGTAAACATCTGTTTTCTCACAGCTGCGGGGGCACAGAGGGCAGAGAATGAGAGCGCAGCCTTCATTCACGCCCTTCCCTGCATAAATAATACCGCAACCCAACAGAACACTTTATAACCAAGTTCCCTGGGCTTCGCTTTAGAGAGTCATGTAAAAAAAGAAAAAAAAAGTTTGCCAGTGTCTCACGATACCGTTTTTTGTTTTGCATGAAGGTAATTTCCTTTTGATTTTATTCTGATGCAATTCCGGGTCATTGGTGGTTAAGAAATGATTGATATGCTCCGTGCTGTTTCTTAATCAGCTTCAGGAACCTTTTTATGCTTCTTGCATTTCTTTGCACAGACAGGCCCATGAGTCTTGGAGCCCTCGCCACGTTCGGCATTGTAAGTGAGTGCCGGTATCTCCGTGTTGGTAAATGAAAGGGGAGAAAAGGGATGGGAGATACTGGGACATCATCAGCATTGTAAGCGAACAGAGAGCTCTGTCTGCAGAGAGTATTATCTTTCAATAGCAGTGATTATTGTGGCTTTAAATTGCCGTCGTTCCGATTATGAATCGCAGGCCGACTTCTGGGACAGAAAACATTATTATGATAATAGAATCCTACCCACAATTCATAGGTAATAAGTTCCCTGCTGGGTGTCGGCTATGGCGCGGGCTCTTAGCTGTCCGGGTTGGACTTTCATCTGCAGGCTAGCTAGTATATGACGTGGAGAAAATGGGCCTATTTTCAGCCATTTACTCGATGTGCAGTCGGATTTTAACCACAATTCAGTATCGACATGCTCTAGTTTATTCCTGCTGTGTTGCTCACGGTGCCTCATCTCTGATTGTAACAAAATGGCAAGTCTTCATTATTTTATTTTGATTGAAGGATACGGACACAGAAGCTTATCAATATAGCTGTCACTGTTAATTATTGAAAATAAAAATCCAACTATTAATACTTGTACAGACAGTTATTAACAATACATGATGGTTCCTACATTTATAAAATAAATGCTACATTTAAGCTCTGTGTGAATATATAGTACTTTCTCCATAATAACTTTGTGTAATGCAATTCCTCAACTATTTTAATCATATATAATACACACTCACTGCTCAATTTATTAGGAACAATTTATTGCTTGTTTATGCATTTATCCAATCAACCAGTCATGTAGCAGCGGCACTGTGCATGTAGATACAGGTCAAGAGCTTCACTTATGCCCCTTTTCCACCGAGGCAGTTCGAGTGCTGGTTCGGAGCCAGAGCCTAATTTAGAACCAGTTCTTTCTTTTTCGACACCCAAAGCACCGGCTCTGAACCAGGAAAAGTGGTTCTTAAGTAGCACCAAAACGTTGCTGGTCTAGACTTAAGAACCGCTTGTGTCAGTGGCTGGGGGCGGGGCTACTGTTAGCGTATTTGATAATATACCTTAAGTATAGTAATGTTTAATACACTTTTACTTTACCGCGATATGATACATTATCAGCTCACGATAGTAAGTAGCTACATGCTAAGGCTAACTTTTTACTGTGTTAATGATAAAATAACGTTATGTACTTTCTCGATTACAACCTCCGTTTATACAGATTACATGGAGCTGCACGTACACGTTGGATTCGCTACGTTTGGGTGTTAATGTAGGTTCACAAAGCCATGAGCATTAACTGTAAAGCAACATCCGCCATTGTTGATGTGTTTGTGTTTGCCGCTGCTGCGCTAAAGTTGCTGGGACACGTATACAGTGACGTCAGACTCGGCTCTGTGATGACTCTTTAGCCGGTGGAAAGACAAACCGGTTCTTAGAAGGTTCGCCAGTGAAACCAACTTTGAACCAGCACCAGTGCTAGCTCTGAACCAGCACCCGGTTCTTTTTGGTGGAAAAGGGGCATTAATGTTCACACGTCATGATCAAACATCAGAACAAAGCACTAGCGTGATCTGTTACTCTAACCTTAGCAGGGTTGTTGGTACCAGATGGGCTGGTTTTGAGTATTTCAGAAACTGCTGATCTCGTGGGATTTTCACCCAGATCAGTCTTTAGGATTTACACAGAATGGTGTAAAAATGCCATCAGGCTGAAACATGTTGCTGAAGAGAGAGAGAGCTCAGAGGACAATGTTAGGAATGGTTTGAGCTGAAAAGCTGTAATCGGTCTTTACAGCAGCGGTGAGCAGAAAAGCATCACAAAACATTTGAAATCATCTATTAATAAAAACAAAATGTAGGCTTGTACTGTTGCAGTGTAATTATATAAGTAAGGTAGTTAATAGTACTGTTACTATGGAAAGCCTTTCAACTACAAAAATACAAGTCTATACAAGTCTACTATAATTGTGTACTTGTAGCAGCTCTAATTATCAGTGCTGGTGGTGATTCTGACCAGACGCAGGGGTCAGATACAGTGACACTAATCTGCTCAGGTCTAGAAAACAAAAAAACAGCAATGTTTTTGGCAGATATTTGGCTTACTGGCAGGAGGTTATTGTGAGTTTAAATCTCGAGAAATGACATCTGATCATCTAATCGTCCATTATCTTAGCCAGGCTAGCTTTGATGGCTGTCAGGCCACTGTCTTAACTTGGTTTCTCTTGAAGTCTGTGTATATTCAGAGGGAACTTAAAAGTCTATAGGAGAGCTTTGGGACAACACGCAGAAGGAACATGGTATAGCGTTTAGAAGGGGGCAGGATATCGCTTTCCTACTCCCCCTTCAGATGACGACGAGAAGCGACCGGGCTTCAGCCGTTTGTTTTGGAGCGTAACTCGTGATCATCTGCCACCACCTCCTCACACCCCCTCTCAGTGGATATGGGCTGTAATTGAGATCATGCAAGTTCCACATGCGATTTCACACAGGAAAGTACAAGCAGTACAAAGGACAAGTTTCTTTCTCAGAACGTCCTTTAGTTTGCAAATGTTAGTTGACAAACTCGACCAGGATGCAAAGAGGAAAATTTGGGAAAGAAGACATCTTGTTTAGATCAACCCCTGGCAGAGATGAACACATTTGTCAGCAGCAGTTAGCTTGTCGTAACAGAATACATCATGTTTTAGGTCCGAGAGGTTAAGCCTCGTTTTATGTAACGGAGCTCCTCGATTACGAGTGAAGTCATGATCATCGCCAGCCAACATCCTGTATGCTGTGTTTGCCAGGCTGTTATGTCTGATCTCACTTTTCATTTGGACACAATGCGGTGCTGAGTGTTAGAGGCTCATGTGTTGGAGTTCAAAGCTTGTTCTTGCTTTAAACCTAAAAGAAGCTACTAGATTGTATTATACTATATTTTGGGTTTTACTAGGGTACTTAAAAATAACATATTTATACACCTTTATGTAGTCTCAACTTATATCTTTTTATCTTGTACTGAAACAAGGTTTTTATTTTATTTTATTTCTCAACCTGCACCAAAGAATTCAATTCAAATTACATTCTGGACTTGTTGATGATTGTTGGCCAAATTTTAATAGACTTGCTTAATCAATAAGCATTTTAATCATTTAGCTACTAATTCAACAAGAACAATTGTTAATGTAAGCATTGTAACTCTTTCTGAACTACAGTCATTACTTTGACTCTTCTAGTTTTCTCTCGAGCCAATGGAATATAAACTTTGAATTTCACTTACTGATACGATGACTTCAAGAGTATGTGATGTGGTTTAATTGTCTCTTTTTTCGCGCACATTTACAACTTTCAGAGAATCCCTGAGGGTAAAGAGAATTTTTGTGCACATTTACAGCCTTCAGCTCGGGTCTTGGCATTGGCTGGGGTGTTTCGATCTGGCGATTGCACACCGCAGTGGGTGCAGGTTCTTTGGGAGATGTTTCATTTCGGTCACTCCAAAATTCCAAGCTCTTGCTCGAACTCGAACGCACACATGGCTCATCACCTTGCTTGAACTTATGTAGATATGTAGGCCAGCCAGTCCATTGCCTGATCCCCTCCAGCCAGAGTAATCTAGGAATCACAGGGAGGTGGGAGGAGGAATTAGTGCTGGCTGCATTGTTTCTCAAGTATCCTGTCAATGGGGCGAGGAAAAGAGCACACCGGGTAAAAAAAAAGCCTGGAAGTGCTTAGTTCATGCAACTATGGAGAAAGAATTGGCATTTATTAATATTGAATTAATCCTGAAATGCAGAGTGTAACTAACCGCTAGCTGTTGTAGTCGTTGTCTAGATGATGTAAAGTTGTATGTAAAGCCTTGTGTGAATTATTTAGTATTTTACTATAACAGCAGCTGCAGAAGTAACTTAAAACCCCACTTAATGCACAATCCTGTCCATGTCATAAACGACTCCAAGTGTAAGATTATGTTCTGTGAGTAAACTTTGGTGAAGTAGGAGGCTGCAGGTCTGGCACCGGAGACACGAGCACCAGCATCAGGCTGCTCTCTCGGATCTCTGGCCGCGGGTCAGCCGACCTCTCCGAGTGGTTCGTTTCACCCCGAGTGATGGAGACTGATTGGCAGCATCCGTGAAGGTGAAGCAAGGTGAAAAAAAAAAAAAAAAGAGCTTCCACCTTACCCTGGCTCTCTCTCCGCAGGTGCCCGGAGCTGAAAGGCCATAGACACTTTATAAATCACCCCAAAATGTTGACAGCAAATTAGTGTGTGCTGCCATGAGTTCCAAAAACTGACTTTAACAGGAGAAATGGAAGGATGGACGTTAGGCTGCGAAAGGAATACGGTGAAAACACTAACGGGGCTTTTGAAAAATAAAGTATAAGAACTCTTTTCTGTGCTGAATCATATCAATTCTAGTGAAGGATTATGGTAACTTGGTTTTTGCTTGGTCTATAAGGGACATTATTTCTGTATACCAGACCATGTAATGTTCAATTCAATTCAAGTTTATTTGTATAGCGCTTTTTACAACTGACATTGTCTCAAAGCAGCTTTACAGAACATAAACATAGAACAAAAGGTTATTATAAAGAATAATATAAAGATATAATATAAGAATGCACAATTCAAGATTAATATTAGATATATTTAAATGTGTTTGTATTTATCCCCAATGAGCAAGGTGACTCAGGCAGCAGTGGCAAGGAAAACTCCCTAGAATGGAAGGAAGAAACCTTGAGAGGAACCAGACTCAAAGGGGAACCTCATCCTCATATGGGTGACACTCGGGGTGTGATTATAAATATACAGTCAGACAAATGTTGTATTGATGCAAAAGACCACATGGAGTTGGCGTCTCCTCTTTAGTATAGCAGAGTCTAACTGGAGCTGGTAGATCTCTAGATGCCTCAGGATCCTCACAGAGTTGCTCTCATCTCAGTCTTCGTCGCACGGAAAACGATCGGAGCTGGTACAATTTCTGGATGCCTCTGGATGGGTAGAAAGAGAAAAGCAGTGGAGAGGGATTAGCATGGCTGCTGTTCATAATATTAGCAAGTCTGATGTAATATTGCACAATATTACAGGATGTATTATGTGTACGCCTGACTAAAGCGATGAGTTTTTAATCTACATTTAAACTGGGAAAGTGTGTCTGAGCCCCGAACACTATCAGGAAGACTATTCCAAAGTTTACGAAAATGCTCTAAGACTTTAGTAGACTTAGATATTCTGGGAACTACCAAAAGTGCTGAGTTTTGTGATCTCAGAGACCGTGAAGGATTGTAACATGTTAAAAGACTAGTTAGATACATGGGAGCTAAACCATTTAGAGCAAAATAAGAACTGTGGCAGCTGCATTTTGGTCTAGCTGTAGCCTATTTATTGAAGATGCAGGACAACCACCTAGTAATGCATTACAATAGTCCAGTCTGGAGGTCATGAATGCATGAACTAGCTTCTCAGCATCAGATACAGATAGGATGTTTCTTAGCTTGGCAATATTTCTAAGGTGGAAGAAGGCTGTTTTTGTAATATGGGCGATATGATTTTCAAAAGACAAGTTGCTGTCTAATATAACACCCAGGTCTTTCACTGTCGAGATAGTAGTTACAGTACATCCCTCTAAATGGAAGTTGAATTGTGAGAGCTTCTGTGTATGGTTTTTGGGCCAATAAGTAATATTTCTGCCTTACCAGTATTTAACAATAGAAAATTACAGATCATTCAGTCTTTTATCTCTTTAAAGGACTCAGTTAATATGGACAATTTAGCTATTTCATCTGGTTTTGATGAGATATATAACAGTGTATCGTCAACATTGTCTTACCAGTGACCGTTTTTCTTTCTATTTTTAGCAAGTCTGTGAAAATCTCCAGTTCCCAGACACAAATCAGACTGGTCAGTATTGAGTACCGAGCCATGCCGACGTATTGCAAAGCTTTTTGGTAACTGGCCACAGGCTGATGCACTATGAAGAACCTCCAGACACGTTAAATCTTGCTGGCCGTGATGGACAGGCACGTAGCTGTCAGAGCAGCAGGGCTCTGCAGATGTTTTGGCACTTAATGCAGCCTTTGTTGAACTCCATGTTTAACTCCAGCATTCATCGGCTATCATGCACTTACAGTATTATTGGTGAAAAATACACAGTCAGGTCAAAGTGACTCGACTCGAAGAACTAAGACGAAGACTTATTTAAGGAGCTTCATCTATAACAGAAGAGCTTTACAGAAGCCGTCTTATATAAACATACATGCTTCGTGTGTGTGTGTGTGTGTGTGTGGACAGAATGAACTTAGCAGTCAGCATCAGGCACCGCCCCTCAATCTGATAGCTGTCAGGAGACGGATGGGCTGAGCGTGACTCTCTGGCCCCGGTGTCTGCGTTTAGAACAGTGTACAGAAAAGTCATATAAAAAAATCAAATCAAATGCAGAAAATCAAAACAACAGTTAATTCCTGACCAGTGTATCCTGTTGCCACAACAAATATTCCTGCCTTTACTGGCAGCAAATAACAGTGATCTGGATTTTGCCTCAAACTCATGTAATTGCTCATGTATCTTATAATCTAAATACGTTAAAATTGTATGGTGCAAAACTGTGTAAATATAAAGCAAATCTGAGGTCTAATCTGTAATTAGAGCATTCTTACATTTAAACGATGTCATTATGCTGTTTTCCTTTTAAAAATAATAAATGATTTTTATCATTCAGATTTTTTAAACCAGTGTGACTCACCTGTTATTAGTGTTTATAGTCCCACATAAAGATTTGAAAGATTTGCACTTCAACAATAGTTTATGCCCAAGACTCCGCAGCAATCTCACACAGAGGCTGCGGATTTGTGCTGTCGAAAAACTGCTGCCGTGATCATTAAGACTGTCCTGTGATCATTCCTGGTTCTCTTCTAAATCTTGGTCCTCTTGAGGTTTTCAAGTCTTTTCAGGAAGCGTTTCATTGTCCCTGTCACCTCTGGCATTGTTCACTAGGGATCTGAGGAGGCTTACACTCGGAGGCATTTTCCGAAAATTTCTTGAAATATAGTCTTTGTCCTTTTCCCCCCTTTAGACTGCTGCACATTTCCGACTAAATAAATACAAGTGGGATGATGCTGGAAAACATTTACACTTACTCACTAACTAACTAGCTTAGTGTTTAAAAAAAGCTCTTTTACTTTTACCCTTTCATATAGATGGTGTTTCAGGTTGGACCTTGTCTCAGACTTACCCCAGGACAGTGTGAAGCGCACATGCAAATTAAGCATAAGAATGTACTGCTGGATTATTCAAATCCATTAGCTCCAGAGAAGTACATAGGACTAGTAGGAGTTTGGCTTTGTCTGTGTCTGGAGATTTGAATAATTCTGTTTTAACCTGTTCTGTTATCCTTACTAGGCTTGTGTGACGGTGAACACGCAGCACTTCATTTATTCACCTATTCACACAGCTTTCATGCTCAGTGTAACCTTCAGCTCCACTCCATCCTCAAACTCTTTCCCAGAACACACCGTGGCCTACAAGCATGGACGCCACTGTAGGGAAGTTGGAAGTCCGAGGTGTGTTATCGCTTAGCAAGCTACAAAATAGTTTGTATATAAATAAGCTTTTTTTATCTCTTCCTGGAAATGAACAGACATTGAACACTGGGGTGTTTTTTTTTGTTTGTTTGTTGGTTGGTTTTGAATACATTTTTAGAAGCCACTGTAAACTTTATCAGTACATATTATATCACAATTGGGAAGTGGTAGCTCAGTGGTTAAGGTGTTGGACTACTGATCTGAAGGTCCAGGTCCACCAAGATGCCACTGAAGGGCCCCTGAGCAAGGCCCTTAACCCTCAGTTGCTCAGTTGTATAAATTGAAATAAAAATGTAAGTCACTCTGGATCAGGGTGTCTGCGTAATGCAGTAAATGTTTGTACTTTGTGCTGAGAATTAGGTTGTTTTATTCCCTCTTAAATGTTAAACAGTTTGTAATAACTTGCCACAAATGCATAATAATCAGCAAAATCAGCTTTTGAGACCGATGCTGCATCTGTTGATTCCACCATGTTTTAATACTGACGTCTACACACTCGTAATTACGACTCTTAAGTGGGATTTGTCATTCTTGTGCATTCGTCTCGTGAATACGATCTTTCCAACATTACACACGACACTCCACCCCACCCTCGCGTTCACACTCAGCCCTTTTCATTTACACACATTCTATATAAACAGAGCTTCTACATTTAAGCAGTCAGCAGTGCAAACTCAGAGCTCACTAAAGCTGCGGCCCAAATCACATCCTTTTTCTACTTTTCTGTCCTACGCTGAAAACCCAAAAAAGAAGACGTGTAGTTCAGGCAACCGGACGGTTTATTTATTCAACCGAAAAAACGGAGTGGGAAATGTCAGACACGTCATGCACACAACCCTCACAGCTTTGCTTATGTAGCAGAAGAGTGGTGAGATGAGAGGACAGATTTTCAGTGTAGCTGACGACACACCAGTGGACAAGACTTCTTATTAATGTCTAACGTTGCATTCTGTGTGTTTCACATCGATCTGTCTGAGAAACGGTTTATACTTCGGTTATTGCTACATTTGAGATTAATCCCATCTAAAAATCATACACGGTTGCCGTGTGTTGTGTGTCATTTAGGACACAGCTAAAGACATTTGTTCATGTACCACAGTTTTCTATAATTCCTGGTTTTAATCATTTGCTTTTGCTTTGTTGTCTTGTTTGCTGATCTCCTGACCCTTTCCGTGGTCTTGGACATTTCTGGTATTGTGATTAAACCTACAGTATACTGTCTATCCTGAGCTGCATTCACATCTGTCTTACAGTAACACATCACCCAGATGTATTTTTATTTCTTTTTTTAATTGGTTTAAAAGCTGCAGAATAAAGCTGTTGATCTGGGTCCTAAGACTAATCAGAACAATCTTGGCATATTTATAAAAAAAAAAAACAACAACACAAAAACAATGTGCATCAACAGTCATCTTACTCACAAACACTAGAGAGGTTTCTAATCAATGTGACAGAGTCAGAGGCCTTTTCTAGGAACCTTTAGGATTATGGGGGGAAAAAGCACTTATTTTACTAAGAGTAGACATTTGTCACGGACACACCGGTGCGTGGAAAAGCAAGGCGAAAAGCCCAGAGTTGCAATCTGGTTAGCAAAAATGATTCGTGTTCCTTTCGGTCACGGCGAGGAAGAGAGGAAAAAGAAATAGATCTCTGATATGCTTTCTGCTTAAAGCATAGCCTTCCAAGAGTTATTACCTTTATTAAAAGCACTGACACGTCGCCTTATATATTTCCGCCTTCTCCCACGCCACCGAGACAATTTTCTTTTCTTAAATAAACTGTCATGCTAGTGTTAATTTATCGCCGCCACCCTCATTGTGGGAGAAGGCAGGGCTGATATAAAACATGTATATATGAGATTGGTAATTGTAGCTTTAGCCTGCTTGAGTAGAACAAATGCGTCTCTCTCATGGCTGCACTAATGTGATAAAGGGAAAATTGGCTGTTCGTCAGCTGCCTCCTCCGCTGTGTAATGGCCGACGTCGAGGAGAGGCGTCCGGCTCCAGCCGACCCGGACGCATCGACGCTGAAACTCCAGCAGCACTCTCTTCCAGACGGTTATATTTCAAACGATTGGCCGAGTCATACTCGGCGCGCTCCGATACATGGGATAATGTAACAAATTACAAGTAAGGAAACAGTTTTGCTTCATTTAAATGATAAGAGTCTGTCTCGCTGAGGCTCAGGGCTAAGCTGTAAATAAAACATCCGTGTGTGTGTGTGTGTGTGTGCGCGTGCAGATAGAAGGGTTAGGCTTCGGCAGGTATCAGCAACATGCTTTGAAAAAGCTGGGGATTGCCTGCGCTGATACCCTCATCCGGAGTGGAATATTTCTCGGGGCCCTGACAGCTCGTCCAGCGCTGAAATGGAAAGGGCTTTATCATGGAGCGCTTTGTCACTCAGGCTGCTGAAGGTGCCTCAGCTCCACGTTAGCCTTGTGTTCCTGCCCTGGTTTATGGGCCAGGTCAAAAGGGCAAAGCATCATTTTTGATATAAAGCTGTGGCATTTGAAGTTAGATATACCTGTATAAAAAAAAAGACATTGGTTTTTTTTTCCCTTTTTCCTCCCTCAGATTCTGTAATAAAACACTGTGCCCTGGATTGTCCCTATAACTACAGGAGCACAACACACACACACCGTCATGTGGATAATCAATTCATCTCTTGGGTTTTTTTTTAATTGATTTGATGGTTTATTTCAAATAGTTTATTTCTATATAGATACATAGAAATATACATGAAAATATTTATTTCTACCATTTTTTTAATCAAAGAAAAGAAGAACATGGGGATAAATCAAAATGAAAATGTTGAACTTTTTTTTAAGAATTTTTATTCTTAAACTTTTTTTTATACCTTTTTAAAGCTATTTTGTGACATGTCCATCATTAAAAGTGTGTGTGAGTGTGTGTGTGTGTGTGTGTGTGTCTTTTTTGCAATATTAATAAATAAGCCAATTAATCAGTTAAGCAGAAAAACAACTAATTGGTTATTGAAATAATTCTCTCTGTCACTCACACACACACACACACACACACACACACACACATATACACACACATTTCCTCTACACTAAATCCTCTTCAGTATAATGTTAATAAACATTGTATGTTTCCATGAGGCGAATCATTCTGACTTTTTCCTCATCGACTCCAAACCCGTCACACTCGACTCTTCAGGGATTCGACTCCCAGCATGTTCGACATGACCTGAAAGAAGGCTGGAGACTTGACACACCACATTATACTGAAAATCCAGTACTGCAAGCACAAATATTAACACAGGATATTAATTAAGCATAAAATATACACATAACACAGATCGTAACATTAAAAGTGCTGACAGGTGAAGTGGACTTTGTGAATAAAATGGACACAGCAGCATTTTGTGTTTATTGTTCAAAATGTTTTACTTTCCCAAATGTAGCAACACACTTTTTTAATGGAAAGATGGACTTTCTCTTTTAATGTCAGCAGGTAGAGTTTCCACACAGAGCGCCTTAGAGAGAAAGGGAATGATGCGACACGTCTGCTGCACCGACACGTCATCTGTTCTTTAACCTCGAGAAACCAGACCGGCTCAGAAATATTAAACCCTAAATGTTGACACTAATGCAGTCTAGTGGGGAAAAAGTTCACTTTAGAGTCAAGCTTACTAATCCCTTTATTTAGTGGTGCTTCCGAGGTTTGGAAGTGTGCACGACATTTTCCTCAGGGTCTGACTCTTGGTTGTTACCCGTGTATTGCTGAGTTGTTTTTCGCGATCTTACAGACCACAGAGCTTTTGTGTTTGTCCGGCAGGTTTCAGCAGGCCTTCTCGCTCCCAAGCCGGTCGGATACTCTATTCCACGGAGCTCGTTCTCATAAAAGCGATCATATAAATTTGTAGAGAATTCAGGTAATTCACTGCGCAGACCAAATACGCCTGGTTCAGCGTGAAAGCTGAGAGCAGCTTTTAAGATGTCAGCACCTGCTGATTATGAAGTTACTAAAAGCTCCAGAGAATAGCCGGTTAATAATCTCCTGCAGCGCTGAAGTGATCGCCTCACAGGCTTTTATGTTGTGTTTTTCCTTTCTTGTAGGGGAAGAGTTCGAAACAAGGGCACATCCACACAAAGGAAACAATCATGATGTTTAAAATATTACAAATAAACCAGAAGCTAGAAATGTGTCTCTACAACCCCTATATTCTTGGACCAACATCTTTGTTTAAAAGCAAGGTTTATTGTCATACTTTACAGCAAGGCTTATTGTCATACTTTACATACTTAGCCCCGATCTCTAGTAGAGATGTTTTACTACCTGGATTTTTCAGAAATGCTGATCAGATTCAAGCTGACTAACAGAACACAGCTCACATGTTAGAGAAACCGGCCTCTGATGTTTCCCGGAGCATGACAGCAGAATCTCACGGCGAGAAGCTGCTCAGTTGATAACAGGAAGATTGCTTCAGATCAGCTGATTCTAAACGCACTGATATCAGAATTTGAGGGAAAACTGGGTTATTTGTGCGTTTTTTTTTTTCTGCTAGTTTAAGACAGAGAAGCGATTGAGAAGACAAATAACACCATTTAGGAGTTAAAGAATAAATCAGTGTTCACTGTAAAGACAACACACTAAAGGAATACAATCTAAAACCCAAAACAGCAAAACTGTCTCAGCTCCAGACCCACGTCTGAAAAGCCTTCGTTGCCGCTAAATAGATGGAAGCACTTCAGACTTCATTTACATCACTCTGACGTGGGCTTCAGATCTCAAGAAGCAAGTCATCGGGCCGGTTTGAGATTTTGAGAACGGCCTCTCGCCAGTCTTCAATCAGCCATCATGAAAGAGCACAGCTTAAGGATCCTCGAGGCAGCTAGTTGTCTCGTGCTTCCTTCATCCTCCAGGAATTTTGCTTCACTTCCATCCACCTTTTTAACTTTTTTTTTGGAAGGAAGGAAGGAAGGAAGCTGTGAACATACAAATGTGAATGTGATAGGAAGCCTCTTTATCTTAGAAGAGTGGCACACAGTCACCAGGCAAAGGCAAAAAAAAAAACTTTTTTCCATTTTTAAAGGTTTCCTGTGAACTCATATAACCCAATATCCAGCGTTTTTAGCTACAGAGCTCACACAAGTGTAAAATGCTGCTGGCAGGTTTAGTGCAGGAAATGAGCAGCAGGGAAAAAATGACATTTTGTTGTCAGTATTAAATGTAACTCTGGACTTGTGAGGTTTTTTCTAACACACATTCCTGTTGGACCTATTATTTTGTAGGTACACAAAATAAGTGTGAGCTTGTTTCTGAATGGACAAGAGGAAGATGGCACGGCCTTCGACACGAAACCCCTGCTAGGCCCAGTCGCCGATGTCACCTCAGACACTAGGGCCTGGATTGGCCAGAACTCCAAAGGTAACTCCTTTAAACTCCTTAATATTTAGTATGAATTAGTATTTTTTAATAAGATACTGAACACTGCACTTGCATGCATTAGAAGCAGAACAAATACTTTTTTGCTTTTGTTCTGTTTTAGTTTTATCTTTGACTAAATTTTAGTTGCTTGGCATAAATAAAGTTTAGATCTGAATGTGGCCCAAGTATTCAATAATGTTAAAATTCATTCATTCATTCATCTTCTACCGCTTATCCGAACTACCTCGGGTCACGGGGAGCCTGTGCCTATCTCAGGCGTCATCGGGCATCAAGGCAGGATACACCCTGGACGGAGTGCCAACCCATCGCAGGGCACACACACACACTCTCATTCACTCTCACAATCACACACTACGGACAGTTTTCCAGAGATGCCAATCAACCTACCATGCATGTCTTTGGACCGGGGGAGGAAACCGGAGTACCCGGAGGAAACCCCCGAGGCACGGGGAGAACATGCAAACTCCACACACACAAGGTGGAGGTGGGAATCGAACCCCCAACCCTGGAGGTGTGAGGCAAACGTGCTAACCACTAAGCCACCGTGCCCCCCTAATGCTGAAATTGAGTTTTATTATTTATTTATTTTATCAAATAGAATACAACTCGTATTGCTTTGGTGTTTATTAGTTAGGAACCAAGCATCAAAAATGCAAAAGTCTTTTTTTTTCCCCTGTTCATTATAATTTATTCTTTGTGTCATATTTTGTAAGTTTTGCAATTCCTCCTCAGCAGATTCATACCAAATTGGGTCAGCATGATGTGGTGATATCCACGACGCAAAATTGCTAAGGAGCTTTAGATAGTTTAACTGACGTCATCATCATGAGGCAATAAATTAACTTAATGCACAGTTCGACTGAACAAAGGATTCCTATCATTCAGGAGAGGGTACAACTGGCCACTACTGAGTTTTATATAAAACTATATTAAATGAACGCTGCCCTTATTTTGAAATTAATTTACCCATACAGCGTTTTCTTCTTAGTCGAATTGGAAGAGGGGGAAAAAAAGGGCGCGTTAATCTGCAAAGGTGCCGCAGTTTTTCATTTCCGAAAGATCCGTAAGCCAGCAACTAATCAAATCTGGGGATTTATATAGGCCAAGGGTGACCATATGGCCACACATAATCTGTTCCTAAATGAGATGAGATGGGATTTCTGCAATGCCCACAGTAAAACTGCATTTGAATACGGATCTGTGAACGGCACACCCTAAATGGATGTCAACTCCGTTACCTTCATTTGCTTCCGGGACTCTCCTGCACTCTCAGCCGCTACTACAACCTCCATATCTTCCTCCTCCTCTTCCTCCACATGCCTCCAACATGTTCTTATGACAAATTTCCTTAAATCCTTAATTTTTAAATTTTTTATTTTAACTGATTAGGCAACCTTTTACTGCACCGTTGGCCATTTAAGCCAAATAGAAGCTCATTCTAGCTTTAAATTATTGAACTTTATTGAAAAATTTTAGATCTTAAAACCTGGAAATCATTTTGGCTGCTGGGAAATATTAGTTATATGGATAAAACGGAGTGATTGTATGCTGAAATATTGCTTTGATGTACAAGAATATATAAAGTTATCCACTCTGAAGCATCCTTTCTTAGCATAAAATTCTGAAGTGGCTCTAGTTATAAATCCTAATATTTGGCTGTTCAGTCAATCCAGAGCGTCTTCTCTGCAAGTCTAGTTTGCACAGGGGACACTGGGGACGGTGTGTCTCCACCTCTTTCTGAAAATGTAGCATGATAATAATCGTTTCTTTAATAGCCCGTGGCGTATTTTCTAAAAATATTGAATATCACCTCCACATTGGGACGTCTTTGCTCCGAACCTGGATGTTTGCGTCAAACACAGTGAGACGGTGTTGCAGTGGTGCTTTAACTTTATTTAAAGAAAACTCACAATCATACTCAATATTGTGGCCCAGGAATTAAATCTTGCAGCAGCTCTTACATGCTTAGAAAACAGGGTGTTTTAAGAAATCTTGCCTTTTTAACAGCAGTACTTAGAAAGAGTTTTAATAAGAGTATAAGAGTAAGATAAGAGTTTACTAGGTAGTGTTTTACATCACGCTTTTCCAAAAAAGATCCTGACTAAAGAACGCGTAAGGTTATTTAAGCAGCCTTCACAATCACGCTCTTGATTTACTTTCATTTGCCTGCTGATGGAATTGCTAAGACAGAAAAACAAAGTAGATCTCATCTAACACACTTCTAAAGCATCAATTGTTGATGGTCTTTAAAGTGTTTAAAAAGCTGGTATGGATTTAATGGCTGGTTTAAATGAACACATCATTTTAAAATGTATATTTCTGTGCCTGATAAAGTTGACAAACTTTCCTTTTTTAATTGCCTCCTCCAACAAACCTTTCAGCGATCCCGAGATTGTCGTTATTGTCATGAAAGGGATTAGGGAAGAAAGATGGAAGTGCAGGAGGAGAATTATATTTCATTCATTCATACATTCATTTTCTACCTCTTATCCGAACTACCTCGGGTCACGGGGAGCCTGTGCCTATATCAGGCGTCATCAGGCATCAAGACAGGATACACCCTGGACGGAGTGCCAACCCATCGCAGGGCACACACACACTCTCATTCACTCACGCAATCACACACTACTGGAGGAAACTGGAGTACCCGGAGGAAACCCCCGAGGCACGGGGAGAACATGCAAACTCCACACACACAAGGCGGAGGCTGGAATCAAACCCCCAACCCTGGAGGTGTGAGGCGAACGTGCTAACCACTAAGCCACATCATCACTAAGGCAGACAACACAGAAATCACTAAGAGGAAACAAGCTCAACAAGCAGGCTATTACAGGCAAATGGCAAAAACACAGGAAAACACAAAATGGAATTTCAAGTCTAAGGAAGCAAAACAAACAACAACGGCTTGAATTCAAGACACATGAGAGTTTAAGTAGATAAACTAATCAAAGAGAAAACTCAAAACAGGTGATTGTGAGCAACATCCAGTGACGATGCAGGGACATGATATGAACAAAACAAACACAGAACAAGGTGGACAGTGCTGTGCTGTGTGGCTCGGCTCACAGGGCTCAGCATGACTGGGAGATCACGGTGTGATGGTTTACACATTATGACAGGAAAACGCTTGAATGTTTGTAGGATTTAGGAAATGAATAAACAAATAAAATTGGGGCATAGAAGCTTTTATTATCAGGACATGTACATTACAGCATAGTGGAATTCTTTTCATCGCATATCCCAACTGGTAAATATTGTTTAGATCAGTGGTTCCCAAACTGGGATACGCGTACCCCCGGGGGTACGCCACGTGACGGAGGGGGTACGCGAACAAAATGCTGAAGTGTACTGTTAATGTAATTATACCGCACCTAATATTCAAGCAGACATGTATTTCTCAGGCTAAATATAAAGACGTGTCCCCTCTAGTGTACTCACAGCAAAGTAGCCAGTTAGTGCCATAAAAGGTCAAATTCATGACATCCAATCAAATTACCCCATCCGCGGTAAACAAAAATCTGTGTCCACTCAAGTGTCATGCGTAAGTGCACGTCTTTACGTATCGCATGTAATTCACACACAGTTGTATGTCGCATCGCTGATATGGCAGAAGACGTTTTAAAACAACTATTGCTTCGCATAAAATCCAGCGATTTCTGCGCTTTAGAAATCGACGAATCGACTGATGTAGCTGGTTTGGCTCAGCTGCTGGATTATGTCCGGTATATTTATGATGGTATTTTCCAGAGACGGACAATGCAAACAACTGGATTCGCCATGCATTCTCTGCCACCCCACAGCACACCTGCCCATTTCTGAGCAAGAGAGTCTCATTGAAATCTCTACGAGTGGCGCTTTGAAAATTTAGTTTACACAAAAATCACTACCAGATTTCTGGATAGCTTTGCATGCAGATTATCCTGCCTTAGCAGATCGCACTTTGAAAACATTACTGCCCTTCTCGACAACATACCTGTGCGAAAGTGGGTTTTCAGCGCTTACCAGCATAAAGACTCTGCACAGACAATGATTTATGACTAAATCTGTCTCCGATACAAACAAACATCCCAGAGAAATGCAAGTCATTTCAAGCACATCCATCTCATTATACGGTGAGTCACTTAAAAAAAATCATAAAAATATATATGATTTGTATAATAAAGTTGTGTTTGATCAAATAAGTTATTTTGTGAAGGTACATGTGTTTAAAATGCATGTTTAAAAAAAAAAAATCAAGACCACAATTATGAGGGGGGGGGGGTGTTACGCAGAATGGTGTTAAATCCCTGGGGGGGGGGGTACGGTGCTGTAAAAAGTTTGGGAACCACTGGTTTAGATAAAACCGATAGACTGTACTCCAAAATATTGCTTTGATGTACAAAAATACACTGCTCAAAAAAATAAAGGGAACACTTAAACAATGTAACTCCAAGTCAATCACACTTCTGTGAAATCAAACTGCCCACTTAGGAAGCAACACTGATTGACAATCAATTTCACATGCTGTTGTGCAAATGGAATAGACAACAGGTGGGAATTATAGGCAATTAGTAAGACACCCCCAATAAAGGAGTGTTTCTGCAGGTGGTGACCACAGACCACTTCTCAGTTCCTATGCTTTCTGGCTGACGTTTTGGTCACTTTTGAATGCTGGCGGTGTTTTCACTCTAGTGGTAGCATGAGACGGAGTCTACAACCCACACAAGTGGCTCAGGTAGTGCAGCTCATCCAGGATGGCACATCAATGCGAGCTGTGGCAAGAAGGTTTGCTGTGTCTGTCAGCGTAGTGTCCAGAGCATGGAGGCGCTACCAGGAGACAGGCCAGTACATCAGGAGACGTGGAGGAGGCCGTAGGAGGGCAACAACCCAGCAGCAGGACTGCTACCTCCGCCTTTGTGCAAGGAGGAACAGGAGGAGCACTGCCAGAGCCCTGCAAAATTACCTCCAGCAGGCCACAAATGTGCATGTGTCTGCTCAAACGATCAGAAACAGACTCCATGAGGGTGGTATGAGGGCCCGACGTCCACAGGCGTGTGTTGTGCTTACAGCCCAACACCAGGCAGGATGTTTGGCATTTGCCAGAGAACACCAAGATTGGCAAATTCCCTTGTGCTCTTCACAGATGAAAGCAGGTTCACACTGAGCACATGTGACAGACGTGACAGAGTCTGGAGACACCGTGGAGAACGTTCTGCTGCCTGCAACATCCTCCAGTATGACCGGTTTGGCAGTGGGTCAGTAATGGTGTGGGGTGGCATTTGGAGGGCCGTCCATGTGCTCGCCAGAGGTAGCCTGACTGCCATTAGGTACTAAGATGAGATCCTCAGACCCCTTGTGAGACCATATGCCGGTGCGGTTGGCCCTGGGTTCCTCCTAATGCAAGAAAATGCTAGACCTCATGTGGCTGGAGTGTGTCAGCAGTTCCTGCAAGACGAAGGCATTGATGCTATGGACTGGCCCGCCCATTCCCCAGACCTGAATCCAATTGAGCACATCTCACACATGTCTCGCTCCATCCACCAATGCCACATCGCACCACAGACTGTACAGGAGTTGGCGGATGCTTTAGTCCAGGACTGGGAGGAGATACCTCAGGAGACCATCCGCCACCTCATCAGGATCATGCCCAGGCATTGTAGGGAGGTCATACAGGCACGTGGAGGCCAACACACACTACTGAGCCTCATTTTGACTTGTTTTTACAAGTCTTGTTTTTTGACATTACATCAAAGTTGGATCAGCCTATAGTGTGTTTTTCCACTTCAATTTTGAGTGTGACTCCAAATCCAGACCTCCATGGGTTGATAAATTTGATTTTCATTGATAGTTTTTGTGTGATTTTGTTGTCAGCACATTCAACTATGTAAAGAACAAAGTATTTAATAAGACTATTTCATTCATTCAGATCTAGGATGTGTTGCTTAAATGTTCCCTTTATTTTTTTGAGCAGTGTATATAAAGTTATCCAATCTAAAGTGGCTCTAGACACAGATCCTCATAATTGGCTGTTCAGTCAGATTCGTCAGAACGAATCCAGAACGTTTTCTCTGCAAGTGAAGTATTCACACAGCTGAGGAGTTTGGGGCTGGAGCACATGCCCCTGGAGCAGGAAGGGTTAACCACTTGAGCCAGAACTGCCCCATAAATTTATTTATTTATTTATTTATTTATTTATTTATTTATTATTATTATTATTATTATTATTATTATTATTATTATTATTATTATTATTATTATTTTAACCAGAAGATGCACTGATTAGATGTTGGAATTGATTTGAAATCGCTCGAAGTGACAGATAAATGTCTAAAATATATATATTTTCTTAGATATTTCTTTTTTTTCTCGTTTCTGCCCCAGAACTGTTCAGAACATTGTTGTTGGTCTAATAATGTTTTGCTTTTCAGTGGCAAGACAATGAAATAAATAAATCAGTAAAAAAATTAATTTATAAATTATAAATAATAAATTAATTATAAATAAATTAAAAAATTAATTTATAAATGACAGCAAATTTGTGCAGATTTGGTCCAAGCTGCATCATGTGACCTGTGCTTACAGCCACAATGTATATCGTTTATGACCACAGACCACTTATAAAGACACAGTCAGCCAAAGCCCTCTTCCATTTATGAGCTGCTAACATGAGAACAGCTAGTCATTACAAATATCTCTTCACTTGTAGGATCTTAAATGAAGACTTGTCTGCTTGTTTTGTTTTGATTTAACCAATTCTAATAATTAAAAAATAGCTGCAAAAACAAGCATTTTGTCTGGAAACAAAAATCAGGAAAATGAGTAATGATAACATTAATTTAATCTGGAAAATACAACAGAAAAAAACACAAGAAATTTGTGACAAATATTCAGTTTGTGTTTATCGTCCCAGCAGCTCCACAGAAATGAGTGTGTGAATGAATCTGTAGTCACACGGCATCCAATGGAGCTGTGATTTAAGTGGAAACACTGAATCAGTTCTGCGGCAAGGAAACGAGTTCACGCCCACAAGTCCCTTATTTACATGTCATATGCATAGATCACGCCCTATTGTGCCCACATATACATATCATTTACATCAAACACACCCTAATTTATGCGATTGCTGCAGTATTGAATTAATGAAAAGAAAGCGTTCAGCAGCCTATAGCCAAAAAAACGTTCAAATGAAGGGGGGGGGGGGGTTCTTTTCTGTAATGCTGTGTTAGATGTGCTTGTGTCCAATGGAGCCGAAAATAAAGGTATCCTTATTTCAGTGATCATAAACGGCATAAAAAGTGCACGTGGCATTTAAATTTGAAACCAGTATAAACCAGAAACCAGATTTTTTTTTTTTTTGGATTAATTGAAGTTTATGACTGAATCAAGAACATTGGAGCTGTGTCATTTTCTAAATATTCATTCATTCACTCACTCATTCATCTTCTACCGCTTATCCGAACTACCTCGGGTCACGGGGTGCCTGTGCCTATCTCAGGCGTCATCGGGCATCAAGGCAGGATACACCCTGGACGGAGTGCCAACCCATCGCAGGGCACACACACACTCTCATTCACTCACACAATCACACACTATGGACAATTTTTCCAGAGATGCCAATCAACCTACCATGCATGTCTTTGGACCGAGGGAGGAAACCGGAGTACCCAGAGGAAACCCCCGAGGCACGGGGAGAACATGCAAACTCCACACACACAAGACGGAGGTGGGAATCGAACCCCCAACCCTGGAGGTGTGAGGCGAACGTGCTAACCACTAAGCCACCGTGCCCCCTTTCTAAATATTAAAAATAATTTTTTTTTAATCACTTTAATTTTCATTTTTTAATCAGCAGTATTTCAAAATACAAAGGTGATGATTATGATATCGCAGTGCTAGTATTAACAGTCCCATTTGGTCCTTTTTATGGAATTTTAAGGAGATTTAAAAAAAAAAGAAAAAAAAAACTGATCCTGTTTACACACATTTCCACACATAAGCCCAGGTCTGCGAAATCCTCTTGGCAGGTGTCGGGGGAAACATGACTCGAAAACCAAATGGAAAAGCAAGTTCATTTTAATAGCTTTGAAATTCTTTCAATTTAAGCTTTAATTGTGCTCAAACCCAAACCATAACAAAACACAGCTTACTTAATATTCACACTTGTTTTATTGGTAATATATAATAAATGTGCTACTCTACCTGACTTTTTCAGTAAGCTTCAATGCTTTATATCTAATATCAAAGCATAGGTTTGCATTTTGTTTGTTGTTCTTTTTGCATCCTAACTACACCACACCACTGAGTCAGCAAGATTACACACTGACCCAGCGCTGCAAATAAGTGCAATATATCCACCATGCTGCAAGTGTGTCTTTTACCCCAAACAATGGCAGAGATAAGGTAATCCTCTCCTGCTATGGATCCTGCACACTCTTCTCAATAGCAGCCTTTCACACCTTTTTTTTTTTTCCTTTCCCAGGGTCCAATCAATTCATCGGGAGAATGCAGGATTTCAGATTTTATCCCCAGACTTTGACTAACAGGTCAGTGGATTGACATCCAAGCATCAATCTGGAAAGATCTCAGTATAATAGATCAGCCACATTGATTCAGCTTGTTCAGAAGGGTTCCTGGGTATATTTGTCTGTTTTATTTCATTTTCTGTACTTTTCTGCCATAACACCTCAGCCCATGTGAAAATATGATGAAACCTAAAAAAAAACCTGGTAACATTCCAACATGCTTGTTTATTTTTTTAGGGAGATTGAGGAAGTGTACTCTGCGAGAAAGCCTCCCCTCCACATTCAGCCATCATGCCTCTGCCCCTCCAGTCACCCCAGAGTTCACCCCGTAGCGGAAAGGTACTGCATTCCTAATGGCGCCCATGACACCACCAGCAACCGCGTGCTCCGCCTCAACCCGCACGCCCACCCACTGAACTACATCAATGATAACGACATCAGCACCGGCTGGGTGTCTTCTGTTTTCCCAAACCTGGAGAAACTGAACCGAGGGGTTTCCATCACCATAGACCTGGAGAGTGGACTGTACCAGGTAGCACATGAGCACTTTACAGTAAGAGTACAGTACGTACAGATGTACGCGATGGCCCGCGGGGTGCTTCATATCACTGTTATGAAGTATGTTAATAAATATATAAAAAAGTCTGCTGTCTTACACAGCATGTGAGCGCTCTTCTCTGTTTTGATGATATGAAGCACAGGATAATGACATCATATCACTTTAAACATGACACACGCTGTGGCACTCAAGTGATCCAACAACCTGATTACATTGTGAGAAAAGCAGACTTTAATGTAGCAGCACAATCTTTAACCACACAGTCAAGGCGAGGTTAGAAAGTAACCAAAGCCATTTCATTTTAGCTTCACATTGTTCATTTACAGACGCTTTTTGTTTATTTTGCCCCTTTTGCCCCATTGCTTCTTTCTGAAAACCTGTACACTAAATATAAAATAGAATTACTTTTGTTACTCATGAGCTTTAATGCTGTTATACGTTTACAGATCTTTCACACCGAATGTCTCTCAGAGGCAAAATAAACTTCTAAACTCAAAACAGACAGCAGAATTCATCACTTTCTTAAAAAAAATAAATAAAAAATAAATCCTCAATCCTCCAACTCGTATAAGAAAGGTGTACGTACACTTGACCTTTCACCTCTGCTCTGTGCATGTTGCTCTTCTAGCACTCGAATGAAAAACTTCATCCTTCATTTTTATCCATTTGCTTCTATTTCAACATTATAATAATAATAATAAATAAATAAAAATAATAAAAATAATAAATAAACGCATCTGATTTATGAATGAATGTAAATGTTATTTTTATAACCTGATAGCTTTTATAAAACAAAAAAAAAACATCTAAATGAAACAACTTCATGTATGATTTGTGGAAATAAAATAAATACAGAATGACACTTCAGATATATAGAGAGATAGAGCGAGATTTTGAACAATTCAACTGATTGCATAGTTTTAGCTGGTTTTTCTTTTTTTTTTTTTCCAGTTCCAATTAAGCAAGTTGCAAGTTCAACTCCCAGAACAGCCAGACTGCATTATTAAGCAAAGCCCTGATCCCTGAAGTGTCTAGTGACTGATCCTGCTTTCTTTTAACTTGAACAAACAACATATTTTTTTCTTGTTTATTGCTAAATGTTGTTTTTTATTTGTGTCTTGCAGAAAAGTACAAATGTATAGTTAGATGAATTTATATGGGTTGAATATGACCGCAGTGGTGGGTATTTTTTCCACAAAGCCTATCCTTCCCTAGCTGAGAGCAGCACTCCTAGAAGAGTTGCTCAAATCTTATAGCCGGAGACTTCAAGGCTTGCGTGTTTGTCTCGGATCCCTGAACGGTTTTTGCTTTGCAAATCCAGAGGCTTGGGACCCTTTCGGCTGTTCAAACAAACAACCAGATCATAAGTTCTTTCAGTGTGTGTATGTGTGAGTGTGTGTGTGTGTGTGAGCGTGTGTATGTCCAAGTTCCCTAGTCATCCATGTGGCTAAGCTGTGAAGAAAAAGAGGTCCAGCAGAAAAGCACTAGTGGATTTTCGAGTAGCTCTATGGCAGTGCCGCTCAACAGCAGATAAAACACACCGGCGCAGCTTTTTGAAGTGTCCACTTAGTCAAAGCTGGCACCAGTTCTTCCACACACACAAAAAAGACTCTGAGAAAAAGCTATAGAGAGAGAAAGAGACAGGGAGAAGGACAGAAGGGCGATGGAAAAGGGGGGGTTAAGGCGGGCAACGATCGGCTTCAAGCTGCTCTTCACAGCAGCGGCGCTTGTGAAGTCGGCCGAGCGTGGACTGTGGTGGTGCTGATAATAGATAATCCATTGCCGTTTAGTATTTCATGCATATTCCTCCTTGTCTTGGAATTTAGCACGCTCTTTTTTCCCCAGGTTTTCTATGTGATTCTGCAGTTCCGGAGTCTGCAGCCCGAAGCCCTGCGCATTCAACGGAAGACCAGCAGCACCTCCGTATGGAGAGACTGGCAGTACCTTGCCAAGAACTGCAGCTTGTTCGGGATGGAGGACAACGGGCCTTTGGTGAGCCCAGACTCTGTCAACTGCCTCCAGTTCCCCAGGTAAAGCTCTCACCGTTCCCACAAACACTTCCTTTAGAATGCACGTGTGCCGTCTGCATCACAGGCAGGAATCCAGCACTGGTCCCTCTATGGCCAAAAGTCTGCAGATACCCGACAGCCGCACCAATGCCTTGTTCTTCCCTCACACTGTTAACACAAAGCTGGAAGACCATAGAATGTCTTTGGCACAAAACAAGATCTATAAAGAGGCCTTGTCAAGGATATTGTAAGAATATTAAGTAAAGAAAAACACTCTAAAGGCACTAAATATGCAATCTGTGCTTAACTTGTTTTTTTTTCTGCAGTGTTAAACATTTGCTGCTTGTTGGCACTAAAGCAAAGAGAGAAAAAAGGTCCACTGAAGAGAAGAGAGAATATGAAGGATAAGAAGCAGAGCAGACAGACAGATGATGTTAGGAGATCCAGTACAGTCCTGTCCTGGTTAAGTCTATAAGCATTAGGCACAAAATTCGGGGGGGCAGTTGTGTTAGGAGTAGTGCTGAATAATGCAGGTTGGGAAGACATGTCCTGCCTAGTGAAGAGCCTGATGCCTCCTCAGTGAACTACTAACCCCTAATCCCTAACTCCTAACCCACACAGCACAAGGCCACACACTTCTCCAGCCTCAAACGCAATCCGTTCACTGGTCTTCTGGCTTCATCCTGCCAAGGTGGGAGGGGCTTGATCAGGTCCGCCTCCCCATTGGATTCTTTTTTCAGGTGTACTTTGATTCATGATGGCTTGAACACACAACTTAAATTTCATAGATCAATTATTATTCTTTATACAGATTTCAGATTTATTCAGTGGGTTTGTTATTTGAATATTTGTTTAATGATTCTAAAAGAGAGAGCGAGAGAGAGAGAGAGAGAGAGAGAGAGAGAGAGAGATAACATGCGTTCCCATCTTGTTAGTCTTCATATACTAGACATTCTCTTTAACACACACAGACAGGTGACAAATGAATGGATCTGCAAGTCTAGAACAGCTTCAGTGCACTAATAGGTGTTTCTCTGACTGTCATAGTGAACGCCCAACATCTCTTCAACTTCAGCTGGCTTCAGATCTTGTTGTTGTGAAGACCGTATGATTCCACGATGATTAAAAAGTCTACACACCCCTGTTAAAAGGGCAGGTTTCTGTGACCTTTAAAATAAAACCAAGAAGAACATGTCCGATCTCAGTGCAGTTGACCATATGTGGGGGATGTACCGGAGAGACTAGTCTGATGCACAGAAGCCCCACCTCACAACCTGCAGAACTTAAAAGATCTTTTGCAAATGTATTTGTGCTACAGCAGACCAGCTGTTACTGTAGAACCTACACTATATAAGGAGGTTTTAATGTCATGGCTGATTGGTGTACTTGATGCTATTTGACAACACTCTGTTGTTTGGGATAAATCCTCAACACCTTCCGTCCTGTCAGAATAATTATTAAGCATTGCCATTTGTATTTATATGGTAAGTAAAATATTTGTGTTTCGAGGTATTCATTCCCCCCCCTCCTTCTCCCCCAGCGATATCCCATTCACCAACGGCAACATCACATTTAGCATGCTTACCCCAGAGCCTAACCCGCGACCCGGCTACAACAACTTCTACAACAGCGCCACCTTGCAAGAGTTTGTGAGAGCCACGCACGTGCGCATCCACCTGCAGGGTCAGTACCACACCGGGGCCCCTCACGTGCCCTTTCGCCATCGCTACTACGCCGTGGACGAGATCACCATCAGTGGCAGGTCAGAATCCTCTCTTTTCTGTAACGTTCATCAGACCTAATTACACCACCAGCCCATCCTAATTTCATCCCTTTCAATACATTATTTCTAATTTGCTCCTTATATTTGACACAGTTATGGAGAAAATGCATTCATTAGAGCTTGTTAAGAGTGTGAAAGGCAGCAGCAGGGTGGTTACATCGAGAGAGTGGACAGAAGTTTGGGAATATATACTGTATATATATATATATATACACTCACCGGCCACTTTATTAGGTACACCTGTCCAACTGTTCGTTAACGTAAATTTCTAATCAGCCAATCACATGTCAGCAACTCAATGCATTTAGGCATGTAGACATGGTCAAGATGATCTGCTGCAGTTCAAACCGAGCGTCAGAATGGAGAAGAAAGGTGATTTAAGTGACTTTGAACGTGGCATGGTTGTTGGTGCCAGACGGGCTGGTCTGAGTATTTCAGAAGCTGCTGATCTACTGGGATTTTCATGCACAACCATCTCTAGGGTTTACAGAGAATGGTCCGAAAAAGAGAAAATATCCAGTGAGGGCAGTTCTGTGGGCGCAAATGCCATGTTGATGCCAGAGGTCAGAGGAGAATGGGCAGACTGGTTCGAGCTGATAGAAAGGCAACAGTATCTCAAATAACCACTCGTTACAACCGAGGTATGCAGAAGAGCATCTCTGAACGCACAACACATCGAACCTTGAGGCGGATGGGCTACAGCAGCAGAAGACCACACCGGTACTAGTAAGGTGTACCTAATAAAGTGGCCGGTGAGTGTATATATATATATATATATATATATATATTAGCAAGAGTCAAACAAATACATCTCAGATGGTGGATCCTTTATTTTCTGATTTTTTTTTTTCATTTGTAAAGACATTTAGAAAACTTGGCAAATTAACAACATACTGAGAGTGACGTTTACACACCCTCTGTATGTTGTTGATAAATGTTTAAGTGTCATTTTTAAAAATGTGTAGTTGAGCAGCGAGTCGCTTGAAGCAGTTTTGTTAGATTCAGAGAAAAAGATCAGTCTGTTGTGGTATGTTCCTTCTTTTTTTTTCAATCCACCCGCAGAAACATGGAATTTCTGTGCTGCCTATGGTAATTATGTCATTATGCAGGCAGCATGCCTGTGTGTGTGTGTGTGTGTGTGTGTGTGTGTGAGGAGGCAGCTTTAATTAAGAGCTAGTTAAATCGGCACTGCAGAAATTGAGATTTAGAGAGACGGTGAAATCTCATCGTCCTTTGACATTCAGCGGTACATCTCTTGTTCCTTTCATTCTTTTTTCTTTCTGTTTTTTTAAACCTCTTTATGCTCCCTTTCCCGCTTTGCTCTGCGTCTTGTCTGATGTGTCACGACAGTTTACGCAGAGGAAGCAAAGGCAGGTAGAGCGCGCGAGAGAGAGAGTAAACAATTGTGGATTCCCCTTTGAGGGGTTGAGGTGGGGGGCTAAAATGTGTGTAAATTCTGCCTTTGTGGTGTTCTGACAGGGTGTCAAGCTGCATCTGTGAACATTAGCGTCAGCTTTGTACTCACACAGTAATAACCTGCAGCCATAATGACAGCTTTCTCTGTCTCTGTCTCTCTTGTCTTTTAACTCTCGCCTTTTGTTTGTCTGTCGTGTTTACCGGTCTGATGGAGGTGAAGGGTCCACCTTTTTAAACGAGGCCCAGCAGAGACGGCGAATAATGGTCCTTTGAGGATGAATAATTAAAGCCATGACCCAAAGATGCCAGCTCTGCCTGATGGAGACCTGTCAGCTTCCGTGTCAAACATTACAGCACGCCAATGGTATTTCCGCTGGCATTTATAAATGTTGAATGGGAAACCCTATTACTCATGCACAGAAAGAGAGAGATATAATAGAGAAGAAAAGAGAGGGAAAGCCTGACATGTGAAAATGATGAGAGTGTGAGGAAGACAGGGGCAGGTGAGGGTGTGAGAGAGGGAGAGAGTGATGGGACTGATGTGTAGGAGTAAAGTAAAGGGGAGTAAAGTAGGGATAATGACCACAATCATAGTGAAAATTCAGCGAAATTTAGTTTTTGTTACTTTTAGGAATGGATCTCATCACAAATCAGGATGTTGATTTCTATCTTGAAAATGATCCTACAATCCTGAAAGCAGAGAGCTACAGTCAGATGGTTTAAAGTAGGGTATGCGTGCATTATTACCCCTACTGCTATCAGGTATCACACTGACACTGTGGTCCTGTACCGGTCCTTGTAAAAGACACCCCGGTACCGATGACGGATTCCCAGCAACACTTACACTGGAAAAATAAAAGCAATAGGTTCAGTCTACAAACACGAATTTCACTGTATTTGACAACATGCCAAACCGAGTGGCCTATGTTCATTAATCCTATGTTAATGAGTGAAGTCGTCTTTGTTGCTGTTTCTCGCCTGTTTTTCTTGATTTTGTTTCTTCTTCTAAATGACCTTTATTATTGTCAGACAATAACATTACTGCACAGTGCAATACTTTTGTTCACAAATCCCAGCTTTGGATGCCGGGGTCAGAGCACAGGGTCAGTCATCATACAGCTGGCGGTCCTGAGGAACCCTGATCTTCCTATCATCAACCCGGAGCGTTAACTCATTCATTCATTCTTTAATCACTCACTCATTAATCCATTCATCCATCCATCCATCCATCCATCCATCCATTAAGAGACCACTCCAAATTTTTTTTAAACCAGAGTCTCTACATGTATAGCAGCAGCCATTCTATTCCAGTGTCTGTTGAATTCAAACACAGGCTAAGTTAAAACATTAGTATTGTGTCGTTTAAAAATGAATGTGAGATGAGGACTGAAAACTCTTGGCCTTGCGTCTTTTGTTATTTTGTGCAATCATTGTGTATCATTTTCTGCAAAGACATTTAGGAGAAATGTCAGTAGTTTATACATTAAAATAGATTTTGCAGTGGTCTCTTAGCTGCACATACATTTATAGTGGATGGATCTGGTCAGTTGTCTTGAGTGTCTAAATTATTTTATTTCAAATTAAGCCTTTATATTTTAAACTTTTTAAACATACGGTTGTTTGTTTTTTTGTTTTTTGAGAAATGTTCTGCTTGAAAAGTGTGTTTGTGGTATCATTAAAATAAATGCCACTTGACATGTTGCTTCTAATGCAGTGACACATGTTTAATTGTGGCTTAAGTGTCCAAATCCTTTTTTGTTGGCCTCTGGAAATGACGTAAGGCAACACTGTATGTTTTCATGCTAATGAAGTTGTTCATGTGTTCAATATAAACAATCCTGGTGAATACAGACAGCAAACTGTGCGCAAAATATAACTCAGACTGTGAGGAATTCGAGTGCAATGCAAAACAAAGCTTTAGAGAAGTGTACTTATAACCAAAGTGACACTAAAACCATCCTGAATGTGAAATGCTAACAAAGCTAGCTAATACCCCCTTTCAGAAAATGCTGTAAATAAACTGAAGGCCAACATGGATGCAGATCATTTATAATATTAAGCACAAACTGTGGGGGGGAACCAAGCACTATACACTAGAAGAACAAGTCAAAAACAAAGACCTAGAGAGATACAAATAGTTCACATACAGACACTGAACCACAGAAACAAATGTAATGGTGCTAATCAGAGTGGAATTCAGGCTCAGGTGCAAGTGATCGCTGTGGGGCACGGTGGCTTAATGGTTAGCACGTTCTCCTCACACCTCCAGGGTTGGGGGTTCGATTCCCGCCTCTGCCTTGTGTGTGTGGAGTTTGCAAGTTCTCCCCATGCCTCGGGGGTTTCCTCCGGGTACTCCGGTTTCCTCCCTCGGTCCAAAGACATGCATGGTAGGTTGATTGGCATTTCTGGAAAAATTGTCCGTAGTGTGTGATTGCGTGAGTGAATGAGAGAGTGTGTGTGTGTGCCCTGTGATGGGTTGGCACTCCGTCCAGGGTGTATCCTGCCTTGATGCCCGATGACGCCTGAGATAGGCACAGGCTCCCCGTGACCCGAGGTTGTTCGGATAAGCGGTAGAAAATGAGTGAGTGAGTGAGTGAGTGCAAGTGATCAGGACATGTTGTGTGCTGGGGCTGAGGGGAACTGTGATGCACAGCTTTTTCTGAGCTCCCATGACATGACTGCATTTAACAATCAGCATTCAGTAAAGAATGAACCATGTGTGTGCTTGTAATAGCTAAAGCAGGGAAAGATAAACAGCTCAGCTCAAACTCTAAAGGTCACTTTACACCAGATGTGTTGAAAGTTAATTATATTCCATAAATTATTAAGCACTGAACAGATAATATCTTTCTGAAAACAAAACAAATCGCAGAAAATGTATATTTACTTGGTCAGAAGTGATCTAATGCTAAAATAGATTCATACTGAAGTGTGATGTTGCTCTCTTCCTCAGCACAAAGCGTGAAGTGCAGCTGAGACACGTCCATTATCAGTCTTGGGGGGTTTGATGTCCTAACCAGTTTGTGTTTTTTCAACATAGGTGCGAGTGTCATGGCCATGCTTCCAGCTGCGACACCAGCATGAAGCCGTACCGCTGCGACTGCCTTCCTGAGAGTCACACACATGGAGATAACGTGAGTTGTTTTAACCACATCCCCGTAATAACATGCAAGAGTTCTCTGTAATGAACAGCGCTCTCAAAAAACGGGCTTTAATGGATTGATCGGGCAAGGAGAAGAAGAGAGAGAGTGTGCACACCACACACATATCCCGTTTCTTGAAAGAGAGAACTAGGGAGACTAAGGAGAATGAGAGGGGTAGGGAGAGGATGGAAGGAGAGGAGGAAGTGGTTTTGCGGGCAGCAGAGCTCTAATCGTTCTGTCCCATCAGCCCCCGGGTGTCTTACTGATGAGTCCAGCAGAGGTAATTATATCTCTAGGAAGGCTCTGATGACACGTTGCCACTGCTCTCACTTTTACTAGTGCCACATTCTTACACACACACAAAGAGCAGGTTATGGAGCTTTAATAACTTCAGCTTTAGCTGTGATTTGGCCGAATATTCAAATTGCTCCTTCACAAAAATATTAAGTTACTATTTGCAAAAATATTGTCGCTCACAATAGTGAAACTCATTCTGACGTTACTGAACTGAGCAGAAATATTCAATCAAAACATTGCTCCAAACGCTCCATTTCCCAGTAAGACTCAAATCATATTTTAAAATTCGGTTTAAATCAAATTAATGTATTTGACCAATTGCTTTGTTTATTTATTGTCTCAACATCAGAACTGCATGGACTACAATGATGCCTTGTTTTCTTTGTTTAAATAAGTGTTTATTTTACATAAAAAGCACAAATTGAAACACAAATTTCAAGGCAAGAAGCTTTTATTTATCATTTACAGTAAGTCAATTAAATTTTTTTTTTGTATAGCAATTTTAAGAGTTTACATTGTCCTAAAGCAGCTTTAGAGAAGAAAGGAAACAAACAAACAAACAAAAAAAATAATAATAATAACAAAAATAAATAAAAATAAAAATAAAGAAATAAATACATACATTCAAAGTTAAAAATTTATTTAAAATTTTTAATTTAAAATTTAGGGGGAGCACGGTGGCTTAGTGGTTAGCACGTTCGCCTCACACCTCCATGGTCGGGGTTCGATTCCCGTCTCCGCCTTGTGTGTGTGGAGTTTGCATGTTCTCCCCGTGCCTCGGGGGTTTCCTCCGGGTACTCCGGTTTCCTCCCCCGGTCCAAAGACATGCATGGTAGGTTGATTGGCATCTCTGGAAAATTGTCCATAGTGTGTGATTGCGTGAGTGAATGAGAGTGTGTGTGTGCCCTGCGATGGGTTGGCACTCCGTCCAGGGTGTATCCTGCCTTAATGCCCGATGACTTCCGAGATAGTTCGGATAAACTGTAGAAAATGAGTGAGTGAGTGAGAATTTAAAATTTAAAACATATATCTCTAACATCTATCCCTAATGAGCGAGCCGGAGGCAACAACGGTAGGAAAAACTCCCTGAGATGATATGAGTAAGAAACCCTAAGAGGAACCAGACTCAGAAGCGAACCCATCCTCATTTGGGTGACACTGGACACAATAAAATGAAAGCACATCTCATCAGGATGCTCATGGTGCAACATAACAGTTCAGTACTGTCTCCTGTACTTCTAATACCTCTGTGCTCTGGATGTAAACACAGTGCACAAATTTTGTTTAAGATCATCGTCATCAAAAGCATGTTTAATAGTCAGCTTCATGTGTGAGTGTAAACCACTGTATCAGTTGGGATTTCTAAAAGTTATTTTTCTGTTCTTTTATCCGCAACAAGAACACTTTTTTTTCAGATACTGCTGTTAGGAGAACCAGCATAGAGACTGAGCAAAGGTCTTGTTTCACAGATATCTGCTGCACTTTTGCTCAGCATACATGAGGCTGGGCCCAGAGAAAATATGACATCCAACATTCCCAATTTCTCTTGAAGTCTATTTCAGCATAAACATTTTATATTTAAGCCTGATTGCAGTACAGTAAAAATCTAGTTATGTTCCACTGACTGTTATTAGCTGTTGAGGTTCACACAAGAACTCTTAAGCTGAAAACATTCTCTTTTCATGTTTTCCACAAATCTAAAAATCAGTTTTTAATAAATCCTACATTCTGTGTTAACAAGCGTTACACAATCTACACAACTGTTTCCATGTACACAGCAATGATGAAGCTCAGGTAATTGTAATAATGTAAAAATTGGTTTTGCTAATAGAGTTCCATATATCCATTTATTATAGTGAACCACAGGGTTGTAGAGAGCCTGGTGTCTATCCGAGGACACTTAAGTCACAGGGCACAATCACACACTCACACACCCATTCACACACTATGGGCAAGTTAGAGATACAGCGATGGTCTTGGCGCCAGTGAAGGAAACCCAGAATACCCACACACACATCTAGGGTGGAGTCAGGAATAGGTCCCTCAAGCCTGGAGAGGTGAACATGAAACCAATCATTTTCTAATATTCAGGATTCAGATGTACTTTTGATCCCATTTCACAGGTTTCTAGGTTGTTTCTTTAGCAGTCTCTTTGTTTGGCAAGGCACACACTAATGTAGGGTCTATGGTGCTCTTCTGATCTAATGGCATCGTTGTGCCATCTAGACATATTGGCACAATTGGCAAAATCGATCACATTTCACTGAACACCAACAGAACTACAGTATCATGTGATCAGATGAACCCAAAACTACCACGATTGATCACTGATCCATTAGGGTTGCTTTGCACCTTGTGATGATCGAAGACTTCTGACGGCAAAACCTGGTTGCTTCTGTATTTCATTAAAATTCGAGTTTTTCTGAAGAAAACGACTGAAAATCCTTTACAGTATTGTATAGCTTAATGCCCCTCTTTAGGGCATATGTGAGCAAATGGAACAAAAATCCCAAGTTATCAGTTTGTCTAACAATCTGATTTAAGATGTAAATCAGATTTACTCTACTGTGAAATCAAGCTTGAGAGCGAGCGCTCATTCCTCTACATTCCACAGCCAGAACATTTTTTTAACATCTAGCATTTTATTAATATTCTGACTTATATTCAGACTATTTAAATACACCTCTATCAAGAGACTGCGCGTTCGCATTGCGGACTTTCCGACACACAGGCAGCGAGTCCTGTATTAAACTTTTAAACCTGACGTTTGGTGATTTGAATTATTCACGAGCGAGCATGCATAATTCACGGCGGGCCGCTGCTTTCCCTCCACGCCATTGTTACGTTTACAGGAACAAGCCGGGGACGCGTGTAGCACAGCTACTGGAAAGAATCGTGTGTGTGTCTGTGTGTGAGAGAGAGAGAGAGAGAGAGAGAAGGTGATAAACATCAGACCAGAAATACACCCGGACCTGAACAGCTGGCTCGGAGATGGGATTGGGGTCTACCCTGAAGCAATCTGCTGTGTGTGTGTGTGTGTGTGTGTGCATGCGCACACGCATAAACACACTGCATTTAAATAGGCCACAGTGGAGAGCCAGAGCGAGTGTCAGGGTCTTGTTTCTGTGCGACACTGATTGGCCAAAGCAATCATGACTTTCAAGAACATTATATTATTATTATTATTATTATTATTAATATTATTATTGTCCCCCTAATTTTAAACTTTTCCACAGGAAGCTTAGTTTATTAAGTTATCCTGGAATTATCAGTTTAGTTTTATTTGTATAGCAGTTTTTTAGTGCACGTTGCTTTACAGAAATAAAGATTTCCCTGAGAACATTCATATGAAAGATGATTTCCCTGAGAACATTCATATGTAAGATGATTTCCCTGAGAACATTCATATGTAAGATGTTGTATACTGTGTTGTATTAGCAGGACGTCTTGCTTGCAGCATCGGCCGTTCCACATGAGACACATGTACATGTGCTAGCGAATGTTGTAAATGGGGAGCACTTGTCTGTCTATATGATATTCAGTTCTGGATCAAGTGGACATAAATAATGAATATTTAATTTCTCTATTCTGACGAATGCTGTACTAGGAGCTAATGAACTCCCATCCAATCCTCACAATTTCCTTGGTGACATTAAAGCAGCCAAAGTCACCTGACACATGCCAGAACAATCAGCGATCTCTCTTAACAGCGAAAACTTCTTAACCGTGTCAGAGTCATGTACATGCTTTCATAGAGATTAAAGTCCAGAGTGTGTGCTTCCCTTCAGCTTGCTTACACTCAAAACAGGATCTGAGTCAATTCATCCTTCTGAACTTTAGATAAATGAAAGGAAAGGAAAATAAAGAAGTATAAAATGTCAGAGTGTTGGTATGCAGACGCCGGCGTTCGCACGCTCGACACAAACCATGGCCTTATCCAAAGCAGTGTTACGTGGCGGTGACGGCGACGGCTCTGCTGGCTAAAGCGGAGCGTTCTGAGGCAGGTTAAAGGTTGGGCGAAGGAGCGTGAAATTAGCCGCTGTATTCATGCAGGCCTTTCCCACCGACAGAGAACACCCTCCAGTTTCAATGCCAGCATTCTCACTCGCACGTCATTGATACCAAATGGCAAACATGGATGAAACTTGAATTAGCAACATTGTTGATCATTTCATTTAGCCTTCGTTTAGGCTATTAAACAAGATTTTTTATTTCTTTCACCATTCTCTTACATTTTATCAGCTATATAAAGCAAAAGAAATCTGTTAGCTATGATGTTTATACCCTTTTTACCAGTGCATTGGTGTTCTATTCTGCCACCAGAATGGAAATCAACTATTAAATCACTATACACAAACAAATGATTTTATCTTCACAAGTCTGATAAATGAGTCAGGACGCTGTTGGCTTTCAGTTTGAGATGTTTGTTTTTCCCTTGGTTGGATAACCTTACACAGCATTTTAGTGGTTGTAGCAGTTTTAGATGCTTATGAACAAGCACCTGGGGCATCACAGAGAGCAGAAAGAGATTTGATATCACATTTACTGTGAAGAAACATTTGTGTGGGGAAAAAGAAAACATTTCTATGAATTTTATTGCCCCTAGTAGGCTAGATAAAAACAGAAATACTTGTTCTGAGTGTCTCCTTTTACATGAGCTTCATGTGTGCCACTGTGTAAGACAACAATACAGGAACAATTTTTATTTTTTTTACTGTGGTGCGTGAACATTAAGTGCCTTATAGGTTAATAATAATATTTTATAATCAATGCAAAATTTAACTGGGAGCCAATGAGTATAAGATGGGGTGGTATGTTCATATCTTCTGGTTCTAGTTAGGACTCTAGCTGCTGCGTTCTGGAATAACTGGAGCTCCTAATAGAACATCCAGACAGTTAAACATTACAATAATCTAACATAGAGTTAACAAATGCATGAACTAGTGTTTCTGCATCATGTAATGACACCATATTTCTTATCTTAGCAATATTTCTGAGATGAAAGAAGGCTACACGTGTGATATTATTTATGTGAGCTTCAAATGAGAGACCGGTATCAATAATCACACCAAGGTCTTCATCCAGTGTTACTCTATAATCAGAAAGCTTACTTCTGGCTGCCTGTGGACCTAGTAAAAGCACTTCTGTCTTGTCAGAGTTAAGGAGGAGGAAGTTAGTAAGCATCCACTGTCTAATGTCCTTCACACAATCTTCAATCTTATTAAGCTTACATCTGACTTACCTGAAACATATAGCTGTGTGTCATCAGCATAACAGTGGAAGCTAATACTATGTCTACGAATAATTGCACAAAGGGGTAGCAAATATATGGAGAAAAACCATGGGCCTAAAACAGAACCTTGCAGCACACCGAACATTAACTTTGTTTGTTTAGAGTAGTCACCATTTAGATCTACAAATTAATAGTGATCCATCAAATAAGGCCTGATCCAGGAGAGCATGTTCTACATGTTCTAGCCTATCAAGTAGAATAGCATGGTCAGTGGTATCAAAAGATACACTAAGATCAAGCAACACCAGCAAAGAGACACAACCCTGATCAGAGGCAAGAAACAAGTCATTTACAATTTATTTATGTGCTATGATGAGGCCTAAATCCTGACTGATACATTTCATGAATATTCTTTCTATGTAGGTATGAGCAATAACTGCTGAGATACAACATTTTCTAGGATCTTGGAGATTGATATTGGCCTATAGTTGGACAGCTGGCTTGGGTTGAGGTCAGAATTTTTAATCAAAGGTTTTTTAATCAAAGATTTTTTTGTAGCTATGAAGGCTTTCCTTCCACGCTAATCAAAATACTGATCATTTAGTTTGACGCCATTTACGTTCTAATATCCTAACTGATTGTTTTAAAGTTCATGTTTTGTCATTGTATCAAGGTGCTAATTTTTTCTCTTTAATTACTTTCCTTGTAATTAAGTGGAGCTACAACATCTAGGGTGTAGCGAAACACTGACTCTAAATAGTCAGTCGCCTGATCAGGTTCTGTGGGGTCAGATGGCCATCCAATCAGGGATGATAATTCTAAGAGACTGTTGGTAAATCTCTCTGCAGTAGCAGATGTAAATATACGTCTAACACAGTGATGTGGCAAATTGCAAATATCGTGTCCGAATCGCATTTTAAACTAAATGAGATAATAGTCTGAGATAGCTTCTGATTGAGGCACTGTTATATTTTTTATATTTAATCCAAGGGCTAGAACGAGATCAAGAGTGTGCCCTCCATTATAAGTGGGTCTTATTACATTCTTGTTAACTCTTACCGAATCTAAGATGGAAACAACTGCAGTTCTTAGAGGATCTTCCAACTTGTCAAAATGAATATTAAAGTCTCCAACATTTACTGCTTTGTCTAAAGAAACAACTAGGTTTGAAATGAAATCTGCAAATTCACAGAAGAATTCATAATATTGTCCTGGAGGTCTGTAAGTAACAATTAGAGGAACTGACTCAGTAGACTTATTTTTTCTTGCTACATGTATGTTAATATAAAGAACGTTGAATGAGTGGACATATGTCTAGATTCTTGCTTGACGGCGAGCTTATCTTCATGAATAATGGCGACACCTCCTCCGCTACCTGTTAGGCGTGGCTGATGTATATAACTATAATCGGGTGGATAAGCTTCATTTACTGTGACAAACCTGTTTGGTTTGACCCATGTTTCTGTTAAACACAGAACACTAAAAAATCTATCAGTAATCATTTCATTAGCAATAAGAGTCCCGTCCTAAGAGGCCAGCCTTGGACATCCAGCAGATCAGCAACCATAACCTGCTGTAAGCTACATTGCCATGCTGCATTGGGATAGAGCCAGAGCATACTACAGTACAACACTGGACATCGCCTTTGCTAATTTACACACCGCTACGATATTACTAAGTATACTCTGACTGACGAAGGCGTATATTGTTAGCTCCTACGTAGAAATTTACCTTTGAGTACCTATGCTTGCCTAAGACCCTAAGATTATATGCTATGTCCGGCGCCCTGACTCCCAGAATACACCTAACCAGTGCTGCTAGAGCCCCCCAAAGGCCTAGCAAATTTCACATGCCTTAAGATTTAAGCCCCGTTCACACTGCAAGTCTTAATGCTCAATTCGGATATTTTTCTCAGATCTGATTTTTTTTGTTTGGCTGTTCACATTACCTTTTAAAATGTGGCCTATATCAGATACCAGTGTGAACTGTTTGCTGTTTCGAACTGACCCGCATGCGCAAACGAACAATAACAATGACGTCACACGCAGCACGCCGTTGCGCTAAAGTTGGCGAGGTTATGGAGGAAGTAAGCATTTTCACTTTTCTTTCTAAATGTTTGTGTAATGGCAGCACAGAGACGCAGTGTTTTGAAAATTTTAGGATGTCGAGGGCAACTTTTGATTATTTGATCCATTCTGTAGGCGTAGTCACGTTTGTGTGTGTACTCGCCGGTGCATAATTGTGACGAATGTCGATGTAGATTGACGTAAAAGTCGCATCAAATCCGCCTCGGTTGTTCACACTGCGGCCACATTGAAGAAAATCAGATTTGGGTCTGATTCAGGACCACATATGGAAGTGGTCTGAATCCGATTTGAAAAAATCAGATCTGGGCTAGATTTGAGTGTTCACACTACTCCTGAAAAAGTCTGACCTGGTCACTTGACCCCAAAAAAATCAGATTTGGGCCACTTTTACCTGCAGTGTGAATGGGGCTATAGTCTTCTATAACCAGAGCTTTTTCAGGTTTCTCAGCAGGTCCTTCACTGAGGAGAGCAAACCTGTTAGACATGTGAAGCGTAGAGGAGCGGTGCTAATGTGGGAAAGCATTTAACGTTAGCTTTGGCTTTGTGACCAAAAGCTGTCGCCGAGTCGTCACCTATTCGCACCACTGTGAGGGCATTAATGAGGTTACTGACTCCGCCTAAGGCATCCAGATTTTCCCCTACAGAAACTGCATTACTATCACTTTCGCTAATGTTCTCTAGTGTCTGGATGAACACCTCTAAATCTGAGATCTTATCTGTCAGATAGCTAACTAACATACACTTATCACAAGTAAAATTAACGCTAATGATGGAGGAAGAATTACTAAACATGCTGCAGCTCACACACTGGACAAGCTGAAAGTGCGCCATACTGAATGATTACGTACCTTTGACATGAATCAGACTGAAATATTAAAAAGATCCTCTGCTAGCTGTTTGAAGTCAGGCAACAAAAAAGTGTCTCCCAAAAGAGAAAAATACAAAACCTGCGATAGAAAAGTAAAGAATTTTAATCAAAGCACCAATGTTGTAAAATATTAACCAAAAAGAGAAAATAAAAACAGTATAATTTAAACACAGAGACGAGCACGAAACCTGTGGCAGATGATTCAAACACACACCAGCATCTCAACTGGGGACTTGGCTGATATTTGGGAGCTTCCTGGGCACCAGACAAAACTAAATGATGAGGTTGTTTGTTTAGCAGGACAACACGACTTTGATCTGCTTGTAATTCAGTGAAGACCAGTTTATTTTGCTGGCTGATTACACAAGTGAGTTTAGATTTTGGTTTGAATTTTAAACAGAAATATCCCAGAAAAGTTCCATTGGTACCGAAAACCTGAAGCGGTGCATGTAGCTCACATATGACTTAGGGATGGATGCAGCTGCAGGTTAGAATGGTTTATAAACCGCTAAACATAAGGCAAGCTCAAGATAGGTAAACTGGCACAGGGCAGACAAACAGGTTATCAGAGAGAAGGCTGTAGCACAAAAACAGCTGGCAAAAGCAGGATCGAATCTAGAATAAGTGAAATGCATGTGTGAAAGAGAGAGTGTTTGTGTGTGTATGCATGAGAGAGAGTGTGTGAGAGAGAAAGACAGTGTTTGTGTGTGTGTGCATGTGTGAAAGAGAGAGTGTGTGAGAGAGAGACAGTGTTTATATGTGTATGCATGAGAGAGAGTGTGTGAGAGAGAGAGAGAGACAGTGTTTGTGTGTATGCATGAGAGAGAGTGTGTGAGAGAGAGACAGTGTTTGTGTGTGTGTGCATGTGTGAAAGAGAGAGTGTTTGTGTGTGTGTGTGCATGAGAGAGTGTGTGTGAGAGAGACAGTGTTTGTGTGTGTACATGTGTGAATGAGAGAGTGTGTGTATGCATGAGAGAGAGTGTGTGTGAGAGAGAGACAGTGTTTGTGTGTGTGTGCATGAGAGAGAGTGTGTGAGAGAGAGAGACAGTGTTTGTGTGTGTGTGCATGTGTGAAAGAGAGAGTGTTTGTGTGTGTATGCATGAGAGAGTGTGTGTGAGAGAAAGACAGTGTTTGTGTGTGTGTGTGCATGTGTGAAAGAGAGAGTGTGTGAGAGAGAGACAGTGTTTGTGTGTGTATGCATGAGAGAGAGTGTGTGAGAGAGAGAGAGAGAGAGAGAGAGAGTGTTTGTGTGTGTGCATGTGTGAAAGAGAGAGTGTGTGAGAGAGAGACAGTGTTTGTGTGTGTATGCATGTGTGAAAGAGAGAGTGTGTGAGAGAGCGAGACAGTGTTTGTGTGTGTATGCAGGAGAGAGAGTGTGTGAGAGAGAGAGACAGTGTTTGTGTGTGTGTGCATGTGTGAAAGAGAGAGTGTGTGAGAGAGAGAGACAGTGTTTATATGTGTATGCATGAGAGAGAGTGTGTGAGAGAGAGAGAGAGAAACAGTGTTTGTGTGTGTATGCATGAGAGAGAGTGTGTGAGAGAGAGAGACAGTGTTTGTGTGTGTGTGTGCGCATGTGTGAAAGAGAGAGTGTTTGTGTGTGTATGCATGAGAGAGTGTGTGTGAGAGAGACAGTGTTTGTGTGTGTATGCATGAGAGAGAGTGTGTGAGAGAGAGAGACAGTGTTTGTGTGTGTGTGCATGTGTGAAAGAGAGAGTGTGAGAGAGAGAGACAGTGTTTGTGTGTATGCATGAGAGAGAGTGTGTGAGAGAGAGAGACAGTGTTTGTGTGTGTATGCATGAGATAAAGTGTGTGAGAGAGAGAGACAGTGTTTGTGTGTGTATGCATGAGAAAGAGTGTGTGAGAGAGAGACAGTGTTTGTGTGTGTATGCATGAGAGAGAGTGTGTGTGAGAGAGAGAGAGAGAGACAGTGTTTGTGTGTGTGTGCATGTATGAAAGAGAGAGTGTGTGAGAGAGAGAGACAGTGTTTGTGTGTGTATGCATGAGAGAGAGTGTGTGAGAGAGAGAGACAGTGTTTGTGTGTGTATGCATGAGAGAGAGTGTGAGAGAGAGAGACAGTGTTTGTGTGTGTATGCATGAGAGAGAGTGTGAGAGAGAGAGACAGTGTTTGTGTGTGTATGCATGAGAGAGAGTGTGTGAGAGAGAGAGACAGTGTTTGTGTGTGTATGCATGAGAGAGAGTGTGTGAGAGAGAGAGACAGTGTTTGTGTGTATGCATGAGAGAGAGTGTGTGAGAGAGAGACAGTGTTTGTGTGTGTATGCATGAGAGAGAGTGTGTGTGAGAGAGAGAGACAGTGTTTGTGTGTATGCATGAGAGAGAGTGTGAGAGAGAGAGAGACAGTGTTTGTGTGTGTATGCATGAGAGAGAGTGTGTGTGTGAGAGAGAGAGACAGTGTTTGTGTGTGTATGCATGAGAGAGTGTGTGTGTGAGAGAGAGACAGTGTTTGTGTGTGTATGCATGAGAGAGAGTGTGTGTGAGAGAGAGAGAGACAGTGTTTGTGTGTGTATGCATGAGAGAGAGTGTGTGAGAGAGAGACAGTGTTTGTGTGTGTATGCATGAGAGAGAGTGTGTGAGAGAGAGAGAGACAATGTTTGTGTGTGTATGCATGAGAGAGAGTGTGTGTGAGAGAGAGAGACAGTGTTTGTGTGTGTATGCATGAGAGAGAGTGTGTGAGAGAGAGAGACAGTGTTTGTGTGTGTATGCATGAGAGAGAGTGTGTGAGAGAGAGAGACAGTGTTTGTGTGTGTATGCATGAGAGAGTGTGTGTGAGAGAGAGAGAGACAGTGTTTGTGTGTGTATGCATGAGAGAGAGTGTGTGTGAGAGAGAGAGACAGTGTTTGTGTGTGTATGCATGAGAGAGAGTGTGTGTGAGAGAGAGAGACAGTGTTTGTGTGTGTATACATGAGAGAGTGTGTGTGTGAGAGAGAGAGACAGTGTTTGTGTGTGTATGCATGAGAGAGAGTGTGTGTGTGAGAGAGAGAGACAGTGTTTGTGTGTGTATGCATGAGAGAGAGTGTGTGTGTGAGAGAGAGAGACAGTGTTTGTGTGTGTATACATGAGAGAGTGTGTGTGTGAGAGAGAGAGACAGTTTGTGTGTGTATGCATGAGAGAGAGTGTGTGTGAGAGAGAGAGAGACAGTGTTTGTGTGTGTATGCATGAGAGAGAGTGTGTGAGAGAGAGCGACAGTGTTTGTGTGTGTATGCATGAGAGAGAGTGTGTGAGAGAGAGAGACAGTGTTTGTGTGTGTATGCATGAGAGAGAGTGTGTGAGAGAGAGAGACAGTGTTTGTGTGTGTATGCATGAGAGAGAGAGTTTGTGTGTGTGCATGTGTGAAAGAGAGAGTGTGTGAGAGAGAGAGACAGTGTTTGTGTGTGTGTATGCATGAGAGAGAGTGTGTGAGAGAGAGAGAGAGTTTGTGTGTGTGCATGTGTGAAAGAGAGTGTGTGAGAGAGAGAGAGACAGTGTTTGTGTGTGTGTATGCATGAGAGAGTGTGTGAGAGAGAGAGAGAGTTTGTGTGTGTGCATGAGAGAGAGTGTGTGAGAGAGAGAGAGACAGTGTTTGTCATTATAAAACATGTAATATTACGTGTGTGACTGGACATATTGTTTTTCTTAAAGGTAATACACATGAAATCAACATTTACTTTCTATATTTTGAGTTTTTTTGTCCACAGTGATGTAGAACAGATCATACGAATGTAATAATTTGTAGTTGATTTCCATTCTGCAGACGGACTGGTAAAGACGACTTCTATACACTGTGGTAGACAATATTAATAAATTAACTGTAACATTAATTAGAATTGTTTTTCTGCAGTAACATGAAATGAAACATAGCATGAAACATGTCTAGATTTAACCAGACTTTTTTAATCCATGTCTAAAAAACAAAATCTTTTAACCGAGTAAAGTTGTTATTAAGCATAATAGATAATGAGCAAGTCTAGATTTCAGCGCTGCTGTTTTCTGTAGCTCTTAAACACTCTGTGTGGTATAAATACCTAAATCCCAGTGGTACAGTATCTGCCCACTTGTCAGGCTCATGGTGTGTATAAAAGGCTGTAAGAAGCAGGTGGGCTGTGAATTAACAATCCCCCTGGGTTTCCTGGGTGTTCCAACAACAGCACGATGTTAAGAGCGTTCACCGCTACCTGAGTCGTCATCTCATAAATCTGCTTTGTTCACTTTTGTCTACTTTGTAATAACGGTTTAGAAAAATCACAAACCTGTTTAAAGCCCTGATTTAGTTTTTACTCTCTTTAATTAACATTGGCCTGATATGTTGGTTAGAATGGCTCACGTTGATTTATTGAAGTTGTTCATGTTTCTGTTTTATTTGTTAGTTGGTTGTCTAGTATAAATCTGATCAATATCACTGCCTCTTTGGACAGTGTGAGCGTTGCGCACCACTCTTCAATGACAAGCCGTTCCGAGCGGGGAATCAGGTGCAGGCGTATGACTGCCGGCCCTGCCAGTGTCACGGCCATGCAGTTTCCTGCCACTACGATGCCAGCGTGGACCCTCATCCTCAGGACCACTTCCGAGGCGGAGGAGGAGTGTGTGATAACTGCACACATTACACCACAGGTAACAGCATCATGATACACACTCACTGGGAACATCAATGGACAAGAACTTGTCCCGCTGCTTACTTGTTTAGTTATCGAGACAGCAAAATACGCAGTGCTTTTTTTTCAATTTTCATCGCTCCTTATGTGCCGCAGATTCGAGTGCAGGGGCAGTTCCTAAACTATCCTACTCCATGCAATCCATTCATTCAATTCCATTTATTTACAGCATTTGGTAGACGCCCGGGGGGCAGGTTGGCTTAGTGGTTAGCACATTCGCCTCACACCTCCAGGGTCGGGGTTCGATTCCCACCTCCGCCTTGTGTGTGTGGAGTTTGCATGTTCTCCCCGTGCCTCGGGGGTTTCCTCCGGGTACTCCGGTTTCCTCCCCCGGTCCAAAGACATGCATGGTAGGTTGATTGGCATCTCTGGAAAAATTGTCCCTAGTGTGTGATTGCGTGAGTGTGTGTGTGTGTGCCCTGCGATGGGTTGGCACTCCGTCCAGGGTGTATCCTGCCTTGATGCCCGATGACGCCTGAGATAGGCACAGGCTCCCCGTGACCCGAGGTAGTTCGGATAAGCGGTAGAAGATGAATGAATGAATGAATGAATGAATGGTAGACGCCCTCATTCAGAACGACTTACATTTTTTCTCATATTATACAACTGAGTAACTGAGGGTTAAGGGCCTTGCTCAGAGCCCCAGCATTAGTAGCATGGTGGACCAGGGATTCAACCGTAAAACCTTCTGATTGGTAATCCAACACCTTAACCAGTAAGATCCCACATCTCCATGCATTTCTGGGATGTTTTTCTGCTCCATGCAGTTGTAAAGAGTGCTTGTTTGTGTTCTAGAAGCAGCTTTAACCAGCCTGGCTGTTTCCCGCTGCCTTCTCTCATCAATAAGCACCCGATCACTGATTCTGTGTGAGAAAATCCCAGGAGAAAAGCAGTTTCTGAAATAATGAAACCAGTCTATCTGGCACCAGCAAGCATGCCACAGTTAAAGTCACTGAGATCATATATTTTTCCTCATATGAACATTAACTGAAGCTCTTGATCTGTATCTGTCTGATTTTCTGCATGGTGCTGCTGCTGCCACATGATTATCTGACTGGAAAATTGCACAAATGTACAGGTTTCCCTAATATGAGTACGAACGGTAATAGTGTTACTCACACCACACTGTTTTATTTTTTTTATTTCCCTGTTCTTGTTATTATATAAAATCGAGTTTATTACAGAGTAAAGCAATATTTAAAGTAAGTGCATATAACCTGAGTGCTATATGTGTGAAATGTTGCATCAATGTGAACTAGTTCACAAAAACTGTACTCATATTGATGCAACATTTCATACATATAGCACTCAGGTTTATTCATATTAAAAGTGAAGGAAGCTTGTGAGAATTTTAAAGTAATTACATTTGCAAATCCATTAATTGAAGCTTACTGAGGCTTTTGCTTTATTCATATGAAATCCAGTCATTTACCATTTACCATTATTCAGATTTGTAATTGGATTTATTGTGTATGTGTGTTAAGGTTCTTTTTTACTGGGTGGTAACGAACAAAATCGCACTGAACATAAAAAATGATCAGTTTAATTTGCAGTTCAGGAAAAAGGCTTGCAAAATTGAGTGATGATCCCTGTAAAGAGCACATTTAAATAGGGAAGAACACAAACATGAGATGAAATAATTTAATGGAAATTTTCTGACAACTCCACCCATTTCCTGACATACATAATGCATTTCCTGTGTTAAGTCAAGTAGGCTATCCATTTTATTTCCATAAGAGTTTATTTTAAAAGCGGCATGCTCTTATAACTGCTTTGGGTAGTTTTTCTCAAGTTTCTCACAGTACAGTTTTTGCCGATTTCTCCTGACAGAATTGGTGTAACTCAGATTTGTGCGCCCATTTGCTTTGACACACTTTTTTAGTTTCCAGAAATTTTTCAGATTTCAGGTCGGAGCTGTGTGATGGCCTCTACAATGCTTTCATTTTTTTTTTAGTTTTTCTTTAAGCCATTTTTCCCCGAGTGTGCTTATGATCATTGTCCTATTCAGAAACCCATTTATGACTAACTTTCTGGCTGATGTTTTAAGTCTCAGTATAAGTAGATCGATAGGCCTGGCTTGTCCTACTGCCTTATGGTACTATCTGTTTTCAGCCGTCACCACTTCACAGACAGGAACTGAATACTGTGACCTTTTTCCTCCATGCATAACACTGATTGTTACCAAATAGTGTTGTTGGCCAAATAGTTACACTTTTCTTTCAATCTGTCCAGGAAACACTCCTCCAAAAAGATGGTGATCACTTTCAGGCATCTTATGTGAAATTTTAAAGGCCAGACTGAAGCATGACTCTGAAATGCTGTTCAAACTGAACTTATAGACGTCTATAGCTATGGCATGGATCTTTGAGGAAGCAGAGATGGAAAAAAGCACAAAAGAAGTTTAATGAATTAATCCAGCCTAAAGATCTAAAAGATTAACTGTTTCATATGTTGAGAATTTGACTCACTGGCCTTCTCACATACGTCTCACCTCACACACCTGTCCGATTTAAAGGGAGGAGCTGTGAGCGGTGCCAGAGTTTGTTCTACAGAGACGTCGGCACATCATTGTGGGCTACGGATGCATGTAAACCCTGCGAATGTAATAGCAATGGAACGGTCAATGGCAGTCTGGAGTGTGACCAGGTAAGCTTTACAAAAACACACACACACACACACATTCCATTATCATCAGGCACTTTTATCTGATCAAGTACATTAATATAGATTGTTGTTGTTTTTTTTACCAGCCTTGGAGGAGCTTTTGTTGTCAAACATTAGACACTTTCTCAAGCCGCAGTAAATCTCTGTGCACCAGTGACCACAGATCTCAGGCTTTTAATCCTCTGCTTGTTGATAGACTACAAAATTACACATTGATAGAAAGCAACAGGCCCATTCTTCACCAGAGATGCTCGCATCAATATATTTGCTGACGATTTTAGCATTCAGCGCCGCATTTATCATGGCTGCGATCGGAACGGCGATTGCTTCGAGTATGTAAAAGTGTCATTAGGAAGGCCTTGTCTCTAGAGAATCTTTCCTTTGCTCCTGCCTTCCCAAGCATCATGAAAAGCTTTTTTTTTCATTGGCCTAGGGAGGATCCTTGTCAATAGATATACTGGATGACAAATTTGAAATCAATAGACGGGTCAGACCCGTGTTGGAACTGTTACCTTATTTAAATTCTGGGAATGATTATTTCCTAACTCGCTTGATGGCTTGATTTGTTGGACTGTGCTTATTGCTCTGAGGAGCTGGGAGGGTGTCGAGCAAGTCATTGCCGTGTGTCTGCGGTTAGCAAATGGGTAATAAATAAGACAAGGGGCTCATCATTGTTATAATAAGGAACCAGATTTCATATCCGGATTGGCATGATCGATAACGTGACCCTGTCTTGGAAAGCTTTAATACTGCAAGAGACCAAAGTCTATGTCAGTCCTGGCTCCTAGAAATGTGCTATAACTGTGTTAGATCCAAGCTACAACCCTTGATTTGCTATCAAACCAGTCTCTCTGTTATCAAGAAAACACACAAGCTGTACCAGATATGTTCAGGCTTTCTCAGTCTCTACCCAGCTAATGGAGGTAAGAAAGTCTCCCAGTGGGACCGGGTTGGAGGTTTGGGGGTTTAGGGGGTTGAGGTAGCCATCCGTGACATGAGCACACAGTCAGCTGCTGAAGTGTCCTAATTGGGGCTCTGTTGCCTTTCTCTACAGATGGGAGGCCAGTGTAAGTGCAAGCGACGCGTGTCTGGTCGACAGTGCAATCGGTGCCAGCAGGGCTTCTATAAGCTGCAGGCATCGCTGGCCGACGGCTGCCTCGACTGTAACTGCAACGCCGCTGGGACCCTGTGGCCGCATATTACCTGTCACCAGGAGTCAGGGCAATGCCAGTGTAAGACTAACGTAATCGGTAGGTATCAAGAAACATTGTGCTTCCCCACCTCTCCTTCTCTTTTAATTTCACCCTCTCTCTCTCTCTCTCTCTCTCTCAGTATCTCACGTCCTCAAAGTTCAGAGAGTTCTAAGAAAAATATTGGACAAACGATAACCACAAAAAATCCGTTCTGCGGACCTTCCAGAATTTTGTGATTTTTTTTCGATCACAGAAATGAATTTAAAACCAGGAAACTCCATGATATTCTGATGAACAGAGACATTTCTGCAGATTTGGACCAACACACCTTGCGTGACGTCATCACAACACACATTCAGTCAAATCCCTCTTCCATAAAAAGTCATTCCATATGTGTTTTCACTGGTAGGAGTTTAACAGAAGAATCCTGAGGTTGCAGTATCACCAAGTTATTATTTATTTTCACACAGCTTTGTGTGATTATTTCTTTATTTTCTGCACAAAAACCCAAGTTGGAAAATCAAGCATTTTTAGCTTTTTCACTTTTTATTTCATGCACAATTTGATAAACAGCAAAATATTTTCCACAAAGTTTATGTAAAATGGATACATTTATGAATGCACTGTGCTCACTCGATCATTTTTACTCATATGCTCAGTCACTTTCCTTTTTTTTCATCCCCTATAAGTTTAACACAAGCTGAAACCAAATGTGTTTTCTTTTTTTTTTTTTTTTTTTTGGCCTAAGCATCTCAGCCCTTTGTGATAAATCTCCTCCATTCCCCCATACCGTGCCTTTGAAGCATTTCTTATGAAATGCAAACGAACATTACTTAGATCGCGTGAAATTGCTTAAGCCAGAATATCAAGGGCTCACCTAATTTTAATTTTGTAATTCAACGCCAAGTCGATTAGAATAAACTTCGGCCGTCGCCGCTATTTTTCATGCTGCTTACGAGACGTGCCTCTTTGTTTGTCGCTCCCACAGGTATTTCTCAGAAATTAGGTTTGATTATGGCAATTTATTACCTCGGCCACGTTCACGGCCACCAGCGGCTTTGCGAGGGCAAAATTTATCAAGTGGCCCAGGAACTCCTTGTACACAATACACTTTGAAATTTTGATGCATGAGAATATTATGTAGAGGGGCATTACTGATCGAGTGCACAGAGCCTGGCTGTGTAACTACACCGTCACATATCATGCATACACAACTGCACGGCCACACACACACACACACAACACACACATTTACGACTTGAAGACCAGCACTTGGCCTAGATTACAGTTTCTATTTTTTTCTAATCCCAAGCACAAAAACACGTAATCAAACATCATATCTGCGAACCAGTTTAAATCCCGTCAGCTATAACGCACTTCTTTTGTATCCTTCTCATAAATAAAAGCAGCCAATTCTCTCCCTGTAATATCCAAATCCAGACAAATGCACTAACAAATCGAAGGCGTTCGGCTTTGTTGTTATCAGGGCATTCATCTGTGTCACTTTGCACACTTAACATAACATCGTAACAAGGTTTAACCGTGGGCAGGGAGCAATATATTAATATTGAAATTAATTTAGCGTCATTAAGTGTGCCTTAGTGCAGGAACAGAAAGCAGCTGCTGAGTGTGGAGTCCCTGCTACTTATAGCAGCAATACTCAGTGCCCCTTAGGCTCTGCTCAGCAACATTAGGAATAGATTACCTGTCAGGAATATGTATGGCATAGTCAAATAAGTGCCGTGCATATTTAAAAAAAAAAAAAAAAGATATAATTTGAATCTATGCTTTTTTTTGTGCTTTTTTTTTTCTTTTCGAACTTCAATAGGAGTAATTCTTAATGTTGTAATTCGTTTGCAGCTGCAGTTATTTTTAACCTCTTACTTACCAAGCAGCAACAACACTTCATTTTTTATTATTTTTATTATTATTATTATTATTTAATTTATTTATTTTTCTTTTAGTGAAATTAAGTGTTATGCCTGAGGTGGGTCATTCATCATTGGGCAAGGGCCTCACTTAATGATGTCGTTTCCCTACTGCCCTGCCAACACACACACACACACACACACACCTACACTTACAGCCCAATTTACTACATGCTATTTTTCTTTTTAAAAAAAGATTTTATACTTGGCATTATGAGACATGGGACATCCATTTCTGCACTTTCTAGAACTGGTTTAGTAAAATGAATCTACACGTCTGTGCACTCACATCCAGAGTATTTTAAAGATGCATTATGGCTGTATGTAATCATATATAAAGCTGGTTAGTTTGTTCAGGTGACATGATTCTAACTTCTGTACTCAATCTCAGATTAGAACTGACTCCACAGTGCATGATGCAGTAGGAGGACAGGAAAGGTAACAATTGGGCGATTTGGATTTAAAAGCCAATCCAAACTCAATTACTGTTGATTATCATATATTATAACTGACATGTACTGATTGACGTGTAAATAATGTATAACTTTTTGCATCAGTAAGGTGATTTCTACATACCTTTTAAAAAAACATTGTCATTTATTTACTTCTGAGCTCATGACTGGATAAGAAGCCGCTGAATAGAATCATATTGTATTGTAGCAGATTTAATGTCTTATTTTTTTTAATTATTTAACATGGAAGCTCAAGGTGATGATGATTATCCTGTTCTGTTTCCAGGTCTTTCCTGTGACCGCTGCAACTATGGCTTCAAGTTTCTTAACCACACCAATCCAGATGGCTGTGAGCCGTGTGCTTGTAATCCAGACGGATCTCTGCACCAGTTTTGCAACCCTTTCTCAGGCCAGTGCGAATGCAAGAGTGGCATCCAGGGCCTCCTGTGTGACACCTGCCCTCCTGGCACTTACGGTCCAAGGGCGGGTGGCGTCTGCGTGTCGTGCAACTGCAGTGCTGCCGGCACTGTCCCAGGCTCAGTGTGTCACCCGTTAACAGGTCAGTGTGTGTGCCGGCCACATGCGGAGGGCCGCCAATGTGACTCGTGCCGTGATGGCTGGTACGCATCGGGCCTTGAGGGCTGCCAGCCATGTCACTGTGACCCCAGGGGCACCGTTAAAGGATCAGCTTTTTGTGATAAGGAAAGTGGGAAGTGCCAGTGTAAGAGTGGCGTGGGAGGTCTTCGCTGTAACCACTGTTCTGCACATATGTATAACCTGAGCTTGGATAATGACACGCATGCTTGCCAACCATGCAACTGCGACCGTGTGGGCACCTTGGCCGAAACGGTGTGCGACCCTGACAGTGGGCAATGTGTTTGTGTGCCCAACCATCAAGCAGTGGACTGTAGCACCTGTAAGCCAGGTGAGTGTTAGCAGTTAATAATAAAAACAATGTTACTAAAATTTAGTTTTTCTAGAGCAAAAAAAACATGATGAATGTGTAATGGTATGGGGGAGGGGGAGGGGGGTACATTTTAATTATTTTGAGCTGTTGATCATGCCAATGCTTTTATTTCTGCTATTGTTTAACAGAATAAATAGGCATTGTGTAGCAGATCGCTGCTCTCTGCATTTATTCTTGGCTCCATATAGAATTTTGCTCATATTGTTGTCCCCAGGAGTAGCATACGTTTTAGTAGTCAGTGATATTGCAAGCGGTCTAGAGTCAGTTCTGTTACAAAGCCATTTCTGCCATTAAGAATTAGAAGATCCTCTGGAGGATTAGCAAGTTTGGCCACCTCTTTGGGTAAATATCTATCCCACTGACATCATGGTGCACTGCCAGCAGCACAAGCAGTTCAATTTTTTCATAAAAAACTCAAGCATCTGTTCTCATTGTATTCGTAGTGAACATGGATTGTCCCCAAAACTGGCTTTTTACTGTAAAATAAAACACTGGCAATAGAACACGCCACTAAATCAGCAGTGTTTGCTTTGTAAAGCCAACAAATCCTTTGCATGAACCATACTGACATTTTCAGCCTCAAAGTTTTTTAAAATGAAATCCTATATTCCAGTCTAAAACATGAGGGGGAGAAGGTGGAAGAACTAAAACCTTACAGGATAATAAACATTGAAGCTACATGTGAAATAATATTGAAATAGACAGGAGTTTCTTAAAGTTTACTTCTTAAAGTATCATATCACTGTACAGCGTGTGTGACTCTGATCTCACATAGATGGTTTAAATGGGTGCCTATCTACTGTGATTAGTGCTTCATACTTGTGTCTAAAAATGGTGCAAAAAAGTATCATCGGTTGTTAAATTGACTCCAAATCCTAATATGGATCATTTCTTGTAAAGAACTCCAAACCTTGAAGGACACAAGAGAGACAGGAGACTAAAGACTATATACTATATGGCCAAACATTTGTGCTTACATGAAAATGACATACACAATAGCATATCGTCACTCTCAGGCGGAATCCTCGTATCTACAAATCCGTTATTTTTCAGGATATTAAAAAAACGCCGTACCTTAGCTGCAGTGCACAGGGTTTAGTCCGCGTTGCAGTGGATTGTCTTGCACTAAATTCCTGTCCTCAGACGAGCACCAGAACTAGCGGGGGTCAACAATTTTTTTTCTTTGAGCCCAGTGTTTTGAAGACATTTACCTCAGAAGACGTGTTGATTCGTTGCGACTCTTCTTGAGGAGAAATATGCCGTGAAGCTCTCCCGCGGAGTGAGGAAGAGGTGGACAGTTGAAGTGTCCAATGGAGTTATGAGATTTGTGCTCAAGCTATTTTCAAGACTTTAGATTGGTTAATAACTTGTAAAAATAACAGACCCACGTGGGGACTGACCAATAGCATCGATATGTGAAAAAATATGAAATTGACCAAATTTGGACATACGAGGTTTCCGCCCGACAGCGACAATGTGTTTCTGTTTAAACTGCCATTTATAATTTAGTCCTGCCTTTTTTCTAATAACCTCCACTTTTCTGGGAAGGATTTACTCTAGGTATTGGAACATGACTGTAACATTACAAAGACAGTGTTACAAATAAAATTACATTGAACTGAAAATTGAATTGAGGTCAGTCACTGTTGATGAGCAAGGAGGTCTGTGGTACAGTTAGTGTTTCAGTTTATTCCAGCGCTGTGACATTGGTGTGATTGGGGTCTTTGCTCCTTTGCACAAAGAGAGGTTCATGAGGACATTGTCATACTAGTCGTTTGCTTCCAACATGCTGGTTACAGTTCGCAAAAGTCTCAAATGTGGATGTTATGTGTCCAGAAACTTTATAAATCTCACATACTCTATTTCAGATATTTGGTGAACAATCATCTGTAGAGCCTATACAAGGGATTGCAGTAGTTTATATGTTGTAAAACATTTATTTTTACACCCATCACACATTTCTGTAAATATTTTATTATATATTTTCATGTGACAACACTAAATAAATGACACTTAGCTACAGAGTAAAGTAGTGTGTGTACAGCTTGTATAACAGTGTAAATTTGCGGTCCTCTCAAAATAACTCAACACACAGCCATTAATGTCTAAACCGCTGGCCACAAAAGTAAGTACACCCCTAAGTGAAAATGTCCAAATTGGGCCCAAAATGTCAATATTGTGTGCGGCCACCATTATTTTCCAGCAATGCCTTAACCCTCTTGGGCATGGAGTTCACCAGAGCGTCACAGATTGCCACTGGAGTCCTCTTCAGCTGGTGGACGTTAGAGACCGTGCGCTCCTCCACCTTCCATTTAAGGATGCTCCACAGATGTTCAATAGTGTTTAGGTCTGGAGACATGCTTGGCCAGGCCATCACCTTTACCCTCAGCTTCTTTAGCAAGGCAGTGGTCGTCTTGGAGGTGTTTGGGGTCGTTATCATCTTGGAATACTGCCCTCTTATTCAGTACATGTTGGCATTCAGGGTTCATGACACTCCCATCACCATGCATGACTGTAGGTAAGACTCACTTGTCTTTATACTCCTCACCTGGTTGCCGCCACACACGCTGTTTATCTTGGTCTCATCAGATCACAGGACATGGTTTCAGTAATCCATGTCCTTAGTCTGTTTGTCTTCAGCAAACAGTTTGCAGTCTTTTTTGTACATCATCTTTAGCAGAGGCTTCCTTCTGGGATGACAGCCATGCAGACCAATTTGATGTAGTGTGTGGCATATTGTCTGAGCACTGACAGGCTGACCTCCCACCCCTTCAACGTCTGCAGCAATGCTGGCAGCATTCATGCATCTATTTCCCAAACACAACCTCTGGATATGACACTGACCACGTGCACTCAACTTCTTGGGTCGACCATGGCGAGGCCTGTTCTGAGTGGAACCTGTCCAGTTAAACCACTGTATGGTTTTGGCCACTGTGGTGCAGGTCAGTTTCAGGGTCTTGGTAATCTTCTTTTAGCCTACGCCATCTTTATGTAGAGCAACAATTCTTTTTTTCAGATCCTCAGAGAGTTCTTTGCCATGAGGTGCCATGTTGACCTTCCATTGACTAGTATGAAAGATTGAGAGCTGCTCCCCATTCACACCTAAGACCTTGTAACACTAACGAGTCACATGACACCGGGGAGAGAAAATGGCTAATTGTGCCCAATTTGGACATTTTCACTTAGGGGTGTACTTACTTTTGTGGCCAGTGGTTTAGACATTAATGGCTGTGTGTTGAGTTATTTTGAGGGGACCAGCAAATGTACACTATTATACAAGCTGTACACTCGTACCACAGTGTCATTTCTTCAGTGTTGTCACATGAAAAGGTATAATAAAATATTTAGAAAAATGTAAATAGGGTTATAGTTTATAGAGTCATGGTTATTAGCACTAATCGATAGACTTTATAATAATCATACATTTAAAAAAAAAAAGCCCCAAACCCTTTAAAGAACACCTCATGGAACCTAAATGCAGTAACCAGACGAGAACGTATGGTTGCTCCTTCTTCAAACAAAGCACCTGATGAAATAGTGCGGGGTGCACCCAGCTTCCACCGAGCCTTCCGGTCCACCCAGCACATAAAGCATGTGCACCGAGAGTGGTGCTGGCAGGAGAAAATTGAAAGCGCATGGAGAAAGGGGGGGATCCATCTACAAGAGCTGATGACTCTGTTTGGAACCCTCCCCATCCCCCTTCCCTTGGCCCTGTGTGTGTGTGTGTGTGTGTGTGTGTGTCACAGCTCTGTTCACTCGTATTTCACCCGTGGGCTGTGGAGCAGGCTGTGATTGAAACATCTCAAACCTGCTGGTCCTTCCTGTCTGAATGATGCCCTTGAGTTTCACAAAGTCTTTCCTTCTTCTCTTAAAAGTAGTCCTTTTTCTCTTGCTATAACACAAGATAACCATATGGTCCCACTGTGGCCAACTATGAATTTAAGGCTCGTGGATGCATCTCATTTGATTCTTTTTTTATTTTTACAGGTTTCTTGCGTTCTGACAAACATGGTGTGTGTGAGGCCTGTGACTGTCACCCAATGGGAGCAGTTGGACAAGTGTGTGACGCAGACACGGGGCAATGCACATGTGCTGATTTGTCCCTCGCTGGCCGCAAGTGTGACCGATGCCAGGAGTTTTACTTCGGTTTTAACCCCATCATGGGAAGGTTAGTGGTGCACGCTGACAATCTATCTCAAGATGAAAAACATACAGTTGGGGCCAAACATAAACATCTGTGTGTGCACCTGTGGCTGGATTTAAGGTCTTTTGAACCACTGTGAAACAATGACAGGAAAATTCAAGCAACTCAATCAAAAAAAAAAGAATATGGACTCTTTAAAATGCCTTAGGAGCAATTTCCTAAAGCACCCATACTGTAGCATTTGTACAAACAATTGTATGCAAATATAAAAATCTTTTGACAATAGACATCATTTTGAAAGGAGAAACAAATTCACCCCTAAGGATGAAGAAACTTTGATAGGAAAGGTTCATCTAAATGTCAGGACAACAACAAAGGAGCTGGTAAAGTTGGAGGTACCAAAGTAAATGCATGCTCTATCACAGACAGCTAAAGTCTGTAGCTCAAGAAAGAAGTCCCCACTTTGTACCAGTTTCTTGGATGTATCTTCTCTGGACAGATGAAACAAAATCAAACTGTTTAGCCACAATGATCAGCACTTACGAGAAAACTTAATAAGGCTGTTAATCTAAAAAAAAATCCCCGCTGTGAAGCATGAGGATGGCAGCATGTTAATCAGTGGGTTGAGGGCCTTGCTCAGGGGCCCAACGTGGACCTTTCCCCCGATGTTCCGAACTACAACACAGAGCCTTAACCACTTAAGCCGCCTTCAATGCTAACACAGTGTATGTAAACATCCTATTTGACCCACCGGAACTTAATCTGTCTCTTAGCTTGTTTGATTTTATATAGCAAATGTACAGTATAGTAACCTAAAATGTCTTTAGCCTTGCTGTATGTAAACTGTAGAACAATTTGCAATTACAATTTGCCCCCTCTCTCCGTGAATAACACCGATGACTGAGTCTTATCTATATTACCATGTCTTTCCACTTTGCTATGGCTATTTCAGCTAGTTAGCAGTTTGATGGCCTGCAGGTCCAGCCTGTGTTCATAAAAGGTCAGAGCAGCCATTACGGTAACCTGCCTAAATGATCATATGCTTTAATGCTGTCGGAACTGGATTCATCAGATACATCCATTAAGCAGTAAATACGTCATGTGTTAATTATATCCACTTCAGAAACTCTTGCCAGCATGCACATTTGACCTGCAATAAGACACACAAACATAAAACCTTTTTTTCCCTTTTTTATATTCTTCCATTCAGCAGTTTTGTGTGGTATTCATTTATTTATTTATTTATTATTATTATTATTTTTTTTTTTTTGATATTATCAAGTTTTTCTGAGACCCCACTGCCCATGGGTACATTTGGTCTGAAGTCTTGTTCGAATGACCTTAAAGAAAGCTCCAAGGAGATATTTAACCCCGAGCCATGCTGAGGAAAGCAGAAAAAAATAAAAACGGCGGGAGACGCCATAAGCAGCTTCCAGATCAACATCTTTTTACCTTTTCAAAATAAAATCCAGGCTGTTTGGGAAGCACTGCAGGTCAACCGAATATTAATTGTGGCAAGATCCGAATGCTGAAAATGCGTGAGGGCTTTTGTACGTCAAACAAAAAAAGCTTAGCAGACATCGCAAATTGCTAATCCATACGCATCACGACGGATCGCTCCAGTTTGCACTTATTCACAGCAGGGATGAAAAATGAACTATTTAAAATGATTACAGAGAAGCTTAAATGACATCAGGAGAATCCGCCAAATAAAGATTTCTTTCTAGAAATACTACAAACTCATTTACTCCATCTTCTTCAAAATCAATAAGGTTGCGCATCTTATTTTGCGGATATTATATCGCTCTGTCTGATGCGGCTCGTCTAATGGGGGTCGGTTAAAAGGCCACAATATGGTTATGGAATATTTCCCATCACAGCAGACATAAGCTCAGCTGCCTAGAATGCAGTGGTGGGCTAATTATTTAACCTTAGAGGGAAACAGTTTTATTGCATGGGCAAGATCTGTTTCTGCTTACAAACTAGGAATGCAATTTACCTGTTTATTTTAGTTGCTGCTGGAACTTGTTCAATCACAATTAGTTTATGAAAAGCAAACTTTGCATGCCAAGTCCTTTTTCAGCAGCTGGTCCGAGCCTGTCCGGATACACTTCAGGGACGATTTCCAGTCGTAAGATGTATCATTGTCTAAAATTTCATATCCAATATATGCAAGTAGGACTAAATGTTTTTATTACAGCGCACTTATTTTCTTACTGTCATCTACATGGGTTATCAAAAAAGTTGTGTCTCCTTGTGAAGAGTCAAGGTCGAAGCGTGTCAGAAAACGACGAGCAAATCCCAAACCTAACTGAATGACAGGACAAATTTGCGGCTCATTAAGAATCTTGCGCTTTTCTCAGCTGTATGTGAGAGTGTCAGGCTCTTGGCCCTCACGTCACCCTTCAGCAGCTCCACTGGGGGTTACACTGCTTCACACTCCAACAACCTTCCTTCAGACTGTGTTGTGAGCATCTGTAAATGCCTCTTCTTAGTGTGTTTTAGTGTGTCGTGTAACCTTCGCCTCTCATCCAATCCAGGATCAGTGACTCTCTGTGCAGACTCACTGTGCAGAAAAACCTGGACGTAACTTTTGGTTAATGTCAAACGCAGCAAATCACTGTAGGTAGCTGAGGAAATTATGTGTGCATGAGATCTTCCTTCTCTTGTGTCTAGGTGTGAGCAGTGTGGCTGCGATCCAGCAGGGAGTTTCAACGGCTCCTGCCACGCCGAGACAGGCCAGTGCCCGTGCAAGCTGTTCGTGACAGGAGAGAAATGTGAACTGTGCGTAAAAGGAGCGAGTCACATGGACCCAGCCAACCACTTGGGCTGCAGTAAAGGTCACAACTCAAAAAGCATTTTCATATGTTCCTCCATATGGCTTCAGATTGTGTAACTTTTTGTCCTTGCCTGCGTTTTACAGTATCTGTACTTATGGAGTTTTCGCTCTGTAAACACTGACCGGTTTGTTTCCTTTTGCGACATGTTGCACCATCTTGTTTAAAAGTTATACGTTTATAAATTTCACTGTGGCACATTTTAGTGTGTTTTATATTCTTTAATGTGTCTATGGCATTGGGGGTGGTGGGGGAGTGGTACCCTTAATGTCTCAAGTTTCCGCCCCCTACAAATCTGTTTTATTAAGTCAGTGCATTTTAAGTGCACTGCATGTTCGGCCCCAAAAGCTCCACCCCTCGCACACACACACACACGCACACACACACCTCCCACCTCCTTTTTAAACACAGTCTAGTTGTTACATTTTTATCCGTCTGAAAGATTTTTAACCTTGCTGTTTTTTCCTTGGCCAACAATGTTTTTTTTTTCACTGCGACCATAATAAATGTCAGTCAGGGTTATTTGTCTCTACTCTCACCCTCTGTTATTAGAGCCCAGACAGCAGCCTCCTCCGACAGGCACCGTGTTCAACGGCAGCACTATTGAGCTTAGCTGGAACGCCCCAGATTCTCCCAACAGCAATTCCCTCACCTATACGCTTCTCCGGAACATGGAGCCAATCCATACCAGCTACGACCAGCTGCCTTTTGGTCAGTCAAAATATTCCTGTGGTGCTTTTAACAACAGATGTCACAAAACAGCTTTACAGAAATCTGGGTGTAGATTAAGATTCAGATCTCTAACAAACAAACCCAAGGCCACAGGAGCAATGGATATTCTCTCTGTGGTGACACGCAAAGAAACTTCGACTCAAACAGGAACCTCTTCTAGGTGACGCCAGATTGTGGGATTAAAAATCTTAAGTCATGCAGTACAGAGTATGTCATAAAGGCTGTTCAGCTTTAGCATATTGAGAATAAGAGTCAGGGAATAAGCACAGGAAAATCTTAAGTATACATGCACAAATCCAGAAGGTTTTTCAAATGTTTCATGTTTGGTAGCTGAATTTGAGTTTGCCTTGATTTATATGTGCTACATTGGCTGAAGGTGTATACGTGAGCATGTCTGGGTCTGTTTTCAGTTTTTGTGAAGACACAAAACTTAAAACAGGAAATGTGTGAAGTAGTAAAATGTCTTTAGCCTGGAGTAATGTATGTAAACTTTTAGCCTCAACTGTAGAAGCACCTAATAAGGTACAAAATACACCACATTAGCTGCGAAATGGCGTACTGTCTGTACTATTTCTATTCTACCCTCCAGTGTATGGATTTTTAAAGGGTAGTAATGGAACTGTGATGTTTGTTTACTCAAACTGTGAACGGCATCAGACACGTAATGCAGCATGTTAGTTTTAGTAGAATACTGTAGAATTTTTAGAATGTTTAATAAATCACACCACGGGAGCTATTTTAAAAGATGTTTGTTAAACATCCTGTTAACCGGAGTGTCCTCACACATCATGAAATTTTCATCATCCAAAAAATTCAACAAACGTTGTCGCTCAGATGGATAGTCTGGACAAGTGTGCAGACACGGGCAGAGAAGGTTAAGCTATAAAATTAGCCAGGTGAAAATAGTAACTCGTTGTTTTTGAGTGTCTAGATTTTTAAAAATGCTCATATGTTTTTCGTCTGTACAGGAACGATGCACCTCACAGACTCTGCTCTGTCTCCGTACTCCCTGTACACTTACCAGCTCATCACCAGCAATGTGCACGGTAACACCAGCAGCCCCATTGTCACTCTACGCACTCTGTCCTCTGTCCCTGACGTCAGTGAGCTGCAGTTGACTGTGGTAGGTCGGTCTAACCCCACCAGCATTTCGTTTAACTGGACAGAGCCTGTAAATACCTCGGGCCCTGTGGAGCACTACACCCTGAGTTCTGTGGATGAACAGAGCGGAGAAGAGAACCTTCATTACCAGGGCCTCGGCTCAGAGGTCACAGTGGACACCCTGCGGCCGTTCAGTCGTTACAGCTTCAGTCTGCAGGCTTGCACTAGTGGTGGTTGTGCTCGGACTGCCATCGTCAGTGTGGTTACAGCACAGGTTTCACCACAGCAGCAGCCAGCACCACGCGTGAGAACACTTTCCCCAACGCAGCTCCAAGTAAACTGGGATCCACCCGCCATGCCAAACGGTAAACCAGGGGATTATAGGAATGTTCAGGTCTTAGTTATATGCTAGAAAGGATTGTATACCAACCACATGCCCACATTGTCTTTTTAATAAATGCAGTGTTATTTCTATTTTACTTGAGCAGCTTTACAGAATTATGTATATATATTTATATGTCTAAAGGAAGCATCAGTAATCATTTGGATTACTGCAGAAAATAAGATCTGAGATTAACAAAAGGTTATGAAAAGGTTATGACACGTTTGCTCAAGATAATCACAAATGAACACAATGACCATGCATAAATTCAAAGTAAATACAATCAGAAGAAGTAAAACACTAAAGTTAGTGTACAATTGTACACAAATTACGCCACAGTCACCTGATTTCATCACTACCACCTCTCTGACCTGCTGTGCTCTTTTTGTTAAGGAATCGCAACAAACCTATTAGGAGATAAGTTTTCCTGTCCGGCTTGATGAAGTTTCACGTCCATGACAACCTCTTTAGTCCTGTTTAACTCCTTATTAAAGTAATGTGAAGTAAAAAAAAAATCCCAACTGGAGTATTACTGATGTATTTAATGTCGAAGAATAAAACCCTCTGTTTCTGTTATCCATAGACCAATGGACAAAGGACAGCACAATGCGGACGTTGGTGTTTTTGCATAGCTTTAAATGAAGCACCACTGAAGTGTAGTGCTGCTTTTTCTCTGTTACTGGGATTTACTGTACCTGAACTTACTAAGAATCCCCTGCTGTATCTTCCTCACATTCTGTTAGCAGCTTCAGCCCCATCATTACAATAATGAGAAACACCATTACAGAAATGCTATTTGATCTCTGGCCGGCTGAAAATTAATTCCTGGCGAACTTTAATCTACAACCGAGAGGCTTGATTAAGGCTCAGCCCGTGCTTCATTCTGCCGTATAAACTAGCGGGGCCACGCTTCACACTTTAAGGCGCTTGATTGCCGCATACAATTATGCATTGTGCCTCACGCCAGTGAAAGTGCTGCAAAATAGCTTCCTGTATATCAGTGACTTTTAATGCCAGCTATCATGCTTTATCACAAATTAACTCATTAACATGGGCCATTATAAAGTACCCTCTGAGAATTCTCCTAACAATTCTACTCTCTTTTTAATTGTGTCTGATTTTTCTCTCTCTCTCTCTCTCTTTCTCTCTCTCTTTCTTTTTTTTTTGCTTTCATCTCACTGCAGATGTAATTGCATGTTGTCAGTGTCTGGTTTTACATCACAATATCTCCCCAATATTTCCTCTGCTAAGGCCCTATTTAGGAAATTGTAGAAAATTATAAGTATATGCAGTGTTTCTGTTCAACACCTGGAATAAAAAAAACTGTTGATTTCCCTCATTGTTATAAAAGGTCAATACAAAAAGCACAAAAACATTCCTCACGCATTTGTTTTTGGTCATATTTCCAGGTATAATTATCAGGTACGAGCTCTTCATGCAAGTGCTCAACCAGTCGCTGGGAAATGTGACCAATCCCAGCACAGAACACAGGATTTTCCTCAGCTCAGGTTGGCTGGACCCACTGCAGCCTTCAGACTCGGCCGGTGAGGACGCTCTGACGCCACCCGAGAGCAGCCTGGTGGTGTCTGATCTGGAGCCCTTCACTGCATATGGCTTCAGAGTGCTCGCTGTTAACATGGCCGGCAGCACCACATCAGAGTGGAGTACTGCACGTACTGCAGAGGGAGGTTAGACACACACACACACACACACACACACACACAGTCTATCCCACGAAACAACAAAAAAAACAAGAATCCATTTACTATTACCTGATCCTTCATGTACTATCCAGATAAATACCCTAATAAAATGATATAATATTCTTACATACAATTACAAGAATCTTTTCAGCTCTGGATTTGGGGGTTAGAAAATACTTTACTGATATTTCTTGCACCTCAGGAGTTGGGTGTTTGATCTCTGTCTCTGCTTTGCCTGGTGAGTTTTCATGTACTTCCCTTGTATTAAGGGTTTCCTCCAGGTTTTACTCCATTTTCCTCTCTCAACTCCAAAGACATACGCTGTAGACCGACTGCCATATCGAAATTGTCATAGTGTGAGTGATTGTGCCCCACCCAGTGTGTCCCCCTCCCCCTCTGACTCAAATCCCCTGAGCTAGGCTCTAGGTTCTCCATGATCTAAGTGTCTAAATGGATCACCGTTACCAGTTGGACGTCTGAAGTTTATTACTTTATCTTCACAGATGAAGATCGGAAAAGTCATCACCTGGTCGTTTACGGTCATGATGTTACCTCAGATTCTTACTGTTGTCTAAGCAGAACCTGATGCGATGCTCTGCCTTATGTTTCAACATATTTTGCATTAATTAAAGTTTTTTTTTTTTGCTTAAAATGGTTATGTTTTTATTTTACCGTATTTTTACTGTCAGCCAGTGAAACCATTCTGATCCTCTCACCTGAACTCTACACAGTTGTGTCTGACACTCAGTTTCTGAAACACTAAGTTAAGCACATCTGGCACCAAGAAGACAGTGAGATGACTTTTCTCCGTTCTCACTTTTGATTTGAAGATCTGTCATTATCTGATGCACTGTTCTGCTGCCACATGATTGGCTCATGATACATGACTAAATGCTGTGTATATGCATTATATACATTTTATAGGGTTGATTTTCAGTAACTCTGCATTAACATTTACTAAATGCTCAATGTGCAAGAACTTTTAACTAAAGGCTTGTAATCGTAGCACAGCAGAAGATGTCTATTGGTTTCATTTTAATATCCGAGCTGCTTTATTCACTGGCCAAGGCTCTCTGGCTCTCTGTTTTTACTGATCATAGATGTGTTTAAACTTCAACAGTTGGTCTTTATGAAAATGCTGTGCTACAGAGTGGAGTTGTGCGGATCCACCTCTCCTATTGTAGTGTTGCTTTTATCGTACGAATAATCAAACGCTGCCCTGAGGATTAGCAGCCGATACTGAAATTGTGTGTCCTCTCCCCCACAGTGCCGGAGTACATGAGCCCTCCACAGGTGTCTCCGGTGTCCCCGTCTTCACTTCAAGTGAGCTGGGAGACGCCACGGGAGCAAGACATCAGGGGGATAGTGACCGCATATCAAGTCAGCCTTTACCAAGAGCAGACTTCCAACCCATTCACCCCTCCTGTACTGACACAGGTACTGAAATGTATACAAATGTTATGAAATAGGCTTTATTTAAAAGTTAGTTTAGCGTAAATGGATTGAAAGGTGATGCATTGCACACCGTGAAATAATGTATGGCCAATGTGACCAGCTCCAGTCCAGTGTATTGGTGTATAAAGACATCTGATAGTTAACGAATGGGGTCGGGCATCCGGATGCTTTGGTTTCAGTTCTTGGATTTAAATGATATTCAATTCATCATACTAGCTTCATGATTCGATTCAGTTAGATTCTCTAAATATTTCGAACGGAATTATAAAGAAAAATAAGGACAGAAAAGATTTATTTCTCAATCATGAACTATGCATATTTGTCTATATAAAGTAAAATAACAAAAATGGCTGTGAGCAGAGGATTAGTATTATAAACAAAATGGACTATACAGTAGGTTTACCATTTCATTACAAATAATCAGGAATATCAATAAATATGTTTCTCCCAAATTCTCTCAAAGATTTGATTAAAATAACTGAAAGTCTGAAACCTGTTGAAAATGATTGACTTGAAACATAATGGGCTCTGTAGCAGCGCTCGAGGAGACATTTTAATTATTAGAGCTCCAAAGTCAGCTAAAATGCCAACTTCCTCTGCTTTTTCACAGGGACTGTGTTTTATAATACAATTTTAATTTGTTATGAACAGGCAACCATAGGTGTTTAATGCAACTCTGGTAGTGTCCTTCATTACATCTTAATCATTTGTGAAGTTTTATTTAGCTGAGCTGTCAAACAGCTCCACGACTTGTGTCAGAATCATGAACAGGAACGAGGCAGAGGTCAGGCGAACAGCGATGTCTGTCTGGGAATATCCAAAATACACAAACCAGAAACTAGAACTAGATCAAGACCCAGAAACGAAGTTTAAGAACACAGAACAAAGCGGCTTGGTAAATTCAGATGGGCAAGAACTGAAAGTTACTGCACACCGAGCAACTAAACATAAGGGTTGAATTACACAAACTAATCAACTGTGATGAAGACACAGGAGAGTCAGTCATTGTCAGGAGATGGAAGGAGACAAGGCAAAACACGTGTGACAATGAAAACAAACACAAGACAATACAGGACGTATTGCACTGGAGCGCCTTGAACATGCTTGCTAGCGTCAGAACTGCACTGTTTGAATTGAGAGTCAATACTGAACATATGTTGCTTAAAATAAATTATAGAAATATTTTCCATTTTTAAAGAATATTATAGCTCTATTATTGTGCCGATTCCATTATCTGTACTGGACATGTATTTTACCTACCAAAGCAAGTCTAAATAGCTAATAAACGGCTACTACTGTAATACACAGCTACTACTCATCATCTGGAAAGATTTCAAGATATGCTCATGGACTGATTATATTAGCCCGAACGAGGATGTAACAGAGTAAGGAATTGAGGGCTGAGCCAATTGTACATTGACCTCTTATTTTTCTTTTCTATTTTTTATCCACTAACTACATTTGTGTTTCACATGCATTCTTAGTTCCTCTTGCTCTTTACTTTTGTCTGGACCTATGTGCATGCAGTGGTCCCGTGGGTCCAGGAAGGTTTATTCCTTCACTGATGTGGAAACTGTGTGTGTGTGTGTGTGTGTGTGTGTGTAATAAAGGTTAAATAAGGTCTGAACATTGTGGACTGTTCACTGGTTACTGACTGTATCAGGATCACCTCTCCTCTCTAGTGTCTGTATTTCCAAAGGGGTTTGATGAGCCTATTTTTTTAACAACATTCCTTTTAATTGGATATTTGTTATCTTAGATTTTAATTAAGCTGATAATATTTTTCAGCTGTATCCTGGAGATATATGACCTCTCATTTTTTTCCTTTTAACAAACACGTCAGGTCATCTAGGCATGACAGATATTGTGTGTGTGTGAGTGTGTGTGTGTGTGTGTGTGTGTGCGCACACATGAGAGAGAGAGAGATTTTTGAGAGAGACACATGGATTAGGTGGGACATACACTATGTAGCCATGCTATGTGTAATCTGTTTAATCTGTGTGTGTGTGTGTTTGTGTGTGTGTGTGTGTGTGTGTGTGTGTTGGTGTGTGGGATCCCCAGCTGTTGTACAACGCCTCAGCAGACGAGCGGAGCTACACAGTGACAGGCCTGAAGAGCTATAAGGTTTACAGCTTCACTGTGACTGCATGTAACACACAGGGGTGTGTGAGCAGTCTTCCTGCTTCAGGACGCACTCAACCATCAGGTTAATAAACACTAACTGATTAGCCATCACTTCCGACATGCCAGCTCGATAAGAAAATGATGTCATTGAATGTACTGTAAATTGGACAGTGTTTTATTTACCAAGTAATTTGGTATTCATGAAAATCCTGTAAATTCAGAAAAAAACATGCTCTTACTTCAAATCATATAATTTGCATAGATTACTGCACTGCACTGACCTTTAATATGGGGAATATAATGTCAAATTTGAAGTATATAGAAGCTGCGAATTAGCAGAACTTGTAAACAAATGCCTCATCATACAGAAAATTTAGATGTCACTTATTACGATAAAAATCATATTATTAAAAAAAACTGGCACAGAAGTACATCAAAAATAACTTCTGCTTTTTAACCTTTACTCTCATTGCTCATTTCATGCTCCGAACTATCTGACCTTTTATGGAATTTCATGGGCGTCACTTCATGCAAATGAGCTGTGTCGGGAACATAAGATTAAATAATCCTAGATTATTTGTAAACCTGCCAGAAAATTGTAGTTTGGTTTGGGTTTGTTGTCATGTTATGAGGCAAAGACAACAAACATGAATCAGGGGCGTGTTTGTCGTGGAGTGGAGATGCATGAGGAGGGAAGGACGGCATCCTTGCTGCCCCCCCCGTGACAGTCGCATTCACCCTGGTATTTTTGGAGCCGATACAACAGGACAGGGTAAACTGGAACGGGGGAAGAAGAGATAGCTCAGCTGATTGGTTGAACTTTGGTACCCTAGCTTCTTGTGGTTGGTAAATACAGTGAATGGATGACAGCAAGAGCCGCCACTTCCCCAGGGCAAGCTGTTCAGCTTGCCCTGGGGAAGTGGCGGCTCTTGCTGTCATCCATTCACTGTATTTACCAACCACAAGAAGATTTACCCAACATCTCCCGGTTCCCAGTGTTGGAAAAACAGCTGCCTTGAGAAGAAGGCAACAGGATGGAGCTTGAGATTTCCCCTGAATTGTTGTGAAAGGATACAATTCAATTGCATTCAGTTGTTACAAGGCAGCATTACAGGCATGAAGGATGACCCAGACGGCCGAGTCTGAAGGCTGCAGACGTCTCAGTGGTGTCTACCTCCACAACAAAAGGCCTTTAAGGATCAGCATGTTATAGGAGGATGGGAGCTGTGAGCCATGACTTCCTCAGGACAGCAATGTTATGGGGTTAGAGCAGATACTGCACTGCCATATAGTGTACATGTGCCTGTGCTTTTGCACTTTACTTTATAACGTCATGATATCCAGTATAAGTCCATGATATTAAAAAGATCTGGTAAAATTGAAGCCAACAAAACCCTTTTTCTCCACACTGCCCACTATGTGGTTTCATCATCCAAATAAATGTAATAATTATGATAATACGCTAACATTTCTATAGATTTTTGTAAAGAGAAATAATGATGCATTACCTGTGTCTCTTGAGGCATTGTGCTGTTAGTGTGTGTTCTGTATGTATGTGTGTGTTTTCATACTCACAACTCGCATACACTCACAACCAAATTATGAGTAGAAATTGGGACAAGTGTTTTTTTTAATTAAGTTGATGTATGTGATCTGTATTAATTCCGCCTGTGTTAATACGTGTTAATTTCCATCTGAATATTAATGAAGTGCCTGTAATTGAACACGTCCATCATCACTTTGTTTAAAGGCCAGTACATAGCAGCTGAGGGACACACAAGTGGCACCTTTAATTCTCACTCCGCCAACAGGAAGTGTTGCTCTCCGTCGAAACTGGAAGACTTTTCATCCCTGGAGAATATGAATGAAAGTTATTTGAGATTTACTCTCAGGTTATCTTTACTATTTTCGTACAAGAGAAAGTTGGGATAAATTGGTTCAGGCATTCAGACAGGTTAGGAAAGTATGTCATCAAGCCATTTTCATCGGAGGAACGTACTTTTTGAGTGTTACCTCTATTTTCCCCCCTCGTTTAATTTTTTGTTCTACAGAGATTGTGCCGCACCGACATTCCACCCAGCCTAAGGCAGTGAGGGTTCTTTTGTGGGCTTTCTTCCCCCTTTTCCTGTCCTTATTAACCATCTACATCTCACCTTATATGATGACTTAATGACTCCCTCAACCCTCCTGCCGGAGTTCGACGCTCACCTCGTCCACTTGCCCATTTGCAGGCGAATTCATCGCTCGGCAGTAAAAACAATTTACTGTTAATTACAAGGAGAAAAATGTGCTGGCTAGCTCCCCATGAACACCATGAATCAAACACCACTCATGGAGATTTATACGGAATATGTAAGTAGGACGAATTAGTGGGGTTTAATAACAGAGGCACAAATCACGCAGCCTTCAAGGGCCCTTAATTGATACTGTGGGAAATGATGGACATGAATCCATCAGGCTCTTGGCGCCACTGTAAGATATGGTCAGCTCAATATGCTGCTGTGGATGTTATTGCTTCCTGCATACGACAGAAGCACATTTGTCGCTTTGCCACTGCACACGTTGTCATCATAGTACGAATGTTTGCTTTTTGCTGCCATTCACTAAATCGTGCTTTTGGGATACCAAATTAGGAACATGTTTTCATTCGGTTGCATAGATGAGCTTTAAAACATCCGATTTTTTTCTTTACCCTGATTTAATGTCTTTTCTTAAGTTTGCCTCAGGTTGGTTGAATCTCTCTCTCTCTCTCTCTCTCTCTCTCTCTCTCTCTCTCTCTCTCTCTCTCTCTCTCTCTCTCTCTCCTACCAACACACACTTTGGCAAATCCCTGGCCCACTTAAGCACATGTCTCTTTTATCCTTGTCCCAGGCCCATTCAGTAACTCTGACAGGACTTTGATGTTGATGATTGCAATTTATGTGATCCTTACTTTGTTTTTATGACTGTGTGCATACACAGAGCCCATCGTTTTTATACAGATGCGCCATTAGACTGAATTACCATCTGTTCAAACGCAGCAGTCAGCAGCTGCTTCCATTGGGTCGGTTAGAACGGCATCGCATTTCTCTCAGTGCCCGAACAAGCAGTGTGTAACGAGCTTTATCCACAGCGTTCACAGCAAAACAGTGACCGTGTGGATGAATTTAATTGTGTTTGAGCCTTAAAGCTTTGGAGACTTCATGCAGAGATGTAAACCAGAACAATGCTCAGTGGCCTGTAAGCGCCAAACATGTAAGGAGGACAGAAAAAATTTACAAGGAAACACAGAAGCACATCAGAAAACTACAAACACATCAAACTAGAAACACATCTGTGGGCTTAAGTGGGAGAAAAAAAGTTGGAGAAAACATTTGTCTTCTGTTAGTAACAAGCTGGCCAGTCCACTGTGATGAGTGGTGTGTGTTTATATTTTTACTATATAGGGAATGATCTCGATAAATATGTGAAGATCAAGTAGAATTCAGAGTTAAGAGGTGCTGCTTTGTTTACTTTTCATGCTTTTGATGGAAAAGCTTGAAGCAGAACTGCAAGTTCAAGACTGTCCTGAGTTCCCAAGTACAAATTCCGAGTTGAGGGTCTCAGGGGTTCTATGTTGCATTATGACTTTTACTTGAAATGCAACATTTAATGTTCACAACCCAGAATCTCTCATCGAAAATGTCTCCTCGATCCTGATTTACGCTAAACAAAGTAGCACTTCTTTACTTTGTTTTAATAAGTATTTTAATCTGTACATTTACAAGCATTCGATTCAGACCAATAAGTAAATACATTATACTGATAATCAAGAACGGTGTCTGTACAGTTTATTGTTTTGCATCATTCTGTTTTACATCATTTATCACAATTATCAGGATAGAGATCTAGTGCCAACCACAAACACACACATGTGGAGATATACACATATATATTTAGATGAGATTTCCCGTCTGCAGTGGTCTTTATCTATCACAAGTGCTCCAAGGAAGTAACAAGACACATTGATGGACATGGGGAGTGAAGGCTGACCATTGTAGTTCAATACAACTGATGAGTTTCTGTAGCTCAAATTGCTGAAGAAGTTAATGCTAGTTCTGAAGGTTTCAGAATACACAGTTTATCGCAGTTTGTTGCGTATGGGGCTGCATAGACGCAGACCAGTCAGGGTGCTCATGCTGATGAGCACATGAGCATCAGAACTAGACCACAGTGCAATGGAAGAAGGTGGCCTGGTCAAATGAATCACCTTTTATTCTACATCATGTGGAAGGCCAGGTGCATGTGCGTTGCTCACCTTGGGAACACATGGCACTAGGATGCACTAGGATGCACTATGGGAAGTCGGCAAGCCGTTGGGGGCAGTGTTATAATTTGGGCAATGTTCTGCAGGGAAACCTTGGGTCCTGCAATAACAAACAAACCAAACAAAAATGGTTCATGAATGTTTTGAGGAGCACAACAAGACGTTTGAGGTGTTGACTTGGCCGCCAAATTCCTGTTTTGGCAGCAAAAGTGAGACCAACACAATATTAGGACGTTGATCATAATGTTATGCTTAATTGATGTATATATTTATATAATCGCATTACCATGACTTTTTAAACTTGTTATTGTTAGCAATCATTACCACGCCTTGATATTTTATAATCGCCTCCCTGGTTTAATGACAACTTTTCTGCTTTCCCCGTTTTTCTCTTGCCTTGCCTAATTCACAATGTTTACATTTTGACCTTGAGCATGACCTTGATGATTCTGTACTTCTACTGTCCCACTGTGTTCATTAAACTTTCAAACCTGCAACTGCATGGATCCGTCTCAGCAGCTGTAAGACAAAGGCATACATACTTTTTTTTTTAGGTCAAAAATGATGTAATTCAAAGTTCCAAATCCAAGTTAAATTAAACATAGCACTGGGGTCTGGGTGTGTGTTTGTCTCCCCAGGGTGGCTCCCCACGAGGCATTTGCCCTCACTTTTAAAATGGCTGCTACTTCTTTCCGTCTGATAATATATGCGAATAAGTCCGTATGAGTCAACACACAGATTCATCACTCAATGACTCATTCACTGCTATTTTTTGAGTTTGAATACACCACAAGCTAAGAGGATCTATCATTTTCCTGAATGCCTGATATGACATGTAGTCTTGTGTTAAGACGGAAAGTGACGTTGAGACAATATCCTAAAGTTGCAGGACCTCAGCTGTAAGTGCAGGAGATTCCTCCTCCCCACCCCATCACTGCTAAAAAGCATAATAACTCATTTTCTGAACACACTGATGAGGACAAGGATTGTGTAAGCCTACGGAATTTTAAAGAGCCGGCCAGACCGATGTTATTGATCTTTTTGTAAAGCGAACAGCTAATCAAGAGTTGATGGTAATGTTTTATGTATATTACAAGCCATAAAGGGAAGCTGTACATGTGTATCCCTGCTTGTACACATTGCACTGACTTGAACTGTGCCATGCATATTTCTCCCACTCTGGGAGGTAGGGGCGATTATGCATAAATCAATACTACCCAAGTTACAGAAATGCTGCAATAATTATTACAGTCATTTGCCTGGACAGTGCAAGGGTGGTTTGGTAAAACAGTGCCTTGTTTCCAGACTAGTTAGTTTATCTTGGGCATGACAAGGAAGCCAAGATGAAATATTCATGAAACAAATATGGCTAGTTCATTTAAAGCATTAGTAGTGACAGATTACTTGACGTGGAAAAGATAATGGATCTTTATTAGTATAAATAAAATGAACAAATCTCATCACATATTACAGGATGTAAATGAAATTCTGTAAATTATCTTTCACTGGACCAGTCGCTGTACTTTTACCCAGCATTCTCTGTAGACGCAATGTACAGTTATAACCAAGTCTACCAGTTTGCGACGGCATTAGACATCTGAGCTGAAATCGAATTTGCGTTCACTGATGCATTCGACCAACTTTTGTTTATTGTTATTTAAACAATCCTGCTGGTGTGATGACAATCAGCAGATGTCCAAATGTGAGATCTAGTAGAATTGTTTAGATGTAACTTAACTGACTATTTTACAGTATATATATTTATATATCGTCACTGTCAGGCGGAATCCTCGTATCTCCAAAACCGTTATTTTTCAGGAAATTAAAAAAACGCCGTACCTTATCTGCAGTGCACAGGGTTTAGTCCGCGTTGCAGTGGATTGTCTTGCACTAAATTCCTGTCCTCAGACGAGCACCAGAACTAGCGGGGGTCAAGATCTTTTTTTTCTTTGAGCCCAGTGTTTTGAAGACATTTACCTCAGAAGACGTGTTGATTCGTTGCGACTCTTATTAAGGAGAAATATGCCGCGAATCTCTCCCGCTGAGTGAGGAAGAGGTGGACAGTTGAAGTGTCCAATGGAGTTATGAGATTTGCGCTCAAGCTATTTTCAAGACTTTAGATTGGTTAATAACTTGTAAAAATAACAGACCCACGTGGGGACTGACAAATAGCATCGATATGTGAAAAAATATGAAATTGACCAAATTTGGACATACGATTTTTCCGCCCGACAGCGACGATATATATATAATGTCATTTATGTTAGACATCTGTCCATATAGTAAAGTAAAATTGATTGCCAGACATGTTCCTGTCACTTCTTACTAGTAGTAGCTAAATTGCTAGGAGAAAAGTGTCTTAGCTGCTTAATGGTTTCGGACATTGATGCTTGTGTTTGAGTTTGTGTTTGCGTGAACGCTGTTCACCCAATATAACATTCAGAAATTTTCGTCCTCCGTACTTCAGACCCATTTTAACTGATTTATTTAGTTCGAGTATTCCTGTCAGACGTAGTATGGACTCTCACCTCTTTCATGCCACTGCAAGCTGCTTCTTCTTTCCTCACGTGTGTCTTTTCAAAAGCGATGAACGTCTGTCAGGAAACCTATTAAATCACCACGAGGAGTTTGAAATATCAGGGTTTCAATTATATAGACTCAAGTGTTATTGATTGGCTGTAATTTATGACAGGCCTGGCAACAGACCTCTGAAGTCAACGCATTCATTTTCTATAGAGGGCTTTTATTAGTGATGTTGGTTGGGCTTGGCTACTAGCCGAAGTAGACTAAATGCACTGCAAATGTGTCAGTTTGTGATCATTAACCTCCTCTAAGGCTGTGTTTGGCCCCATTTTAAACTTTTTGTTTTTGTTTTTTTATTGCCTCTTTAAAATATGTCTAAAATATGTCTGACCTTTACTCCTGCCAGCACCAGCAGGGTTGAAGGCCCCCAGGCTAAAGCCTTTAAACATAACCGCAATGGAGATCTTGTGGGCTGCACCAGCCGAGCTGAATGGACCTCCACCTGTCTACCACATCGAAAGAACCGACGTATCGTTCTCAGATGCAGAAGGCCCGGTCATCAGAGGCAGGCGCTTCACTGGGACAGACTATTTCCGCTTTCCCAGCTCGACACTACCTGTTAACACTGACTTCACAGGTATGCAGGTTGTTTTTCAAATTGGCAAATACTCAGGTACAGCGATCAAAAATAAAGTTTAGTCTACAGTATAAAAGTCTGTTGCAAGGACTTTTTTTTTAATTCTGGCCAAGCCAGCTAATCCCTCGATCATCCTTGTGTAAGAGTTTCTGTGTGTGAGAAAGTATGCGAGTGAGTGAGGGGGTGGGTGAGTGAGTGAGGGGGTGGGTGGGTGAGTGAGTGAGGGGGTGGGTGAGTGAGTGAGGGGGTGGGTGGGTGAGTGAGTGGGTGAATAACTTGAGCATGTGGGGGGGAGTGAGTGAGAGTGAGGATAACTTGAGCATGTGGGGGGGAGTGAGTGAGAGTGAGGATAACTTAAGCGTGTGGGGGGAGTGAGTGAGGATAACTTGAGCGTGTGGGGGGGAGAGATAGTGAGGATAACTTGAGCGTGAGCATGTGGGGGGAGTGAGTGAGGATAACTTGAGCATGTGGGGGGGAGTGAGTGAGGATAACGAGCGTGTGGGGGGGAGTGAGTGAGGATAACTTGAGCGTGAGCGTGTGGGGGGAGTGAGTGAGGATAACTTGAGCGTGTGGGGGGAGTGAGTGAGAGTGAGGATAACTTGAGCATGTTTGGGAGTGAGTGAGAGTGAGGATAACTTGAGCGTGTTTGGGAGTGAGTGAGAGTGAGGATAACTTGAGCGTGTTTGGGAGTGAGTGAGAGTGAGGATAACTTGAGCGTGTGGGGGGAGTGAGTGAGAGTGAGGATAACTTGAGCGTGTGGGGGGAGTGAGTGAGAGTGAGGATAACTTGAGCGTGTGGGGGGAGTGAGTGAGAGTGAGGATAACTTGAGCGTGTGGGCGGGAGTGAGCGCATGAGTAAGTGTGTGTGCAAGTATATGATTGAAAGAGTGTGTTAGTATGTGTGTGAGCGAGTGAGTGATTTTGAGTGAGAGTGTGTGAGTGCGAGAGAGAGCATGTGTGAGGCTAAGATTTTTTATTCTGCTCTGCTCTCCGTAACAGCCTAATAAATTAATGACTTCCCCGATTAGACAAAGGGCAATTATACTATTGTTTACAAACATAATTGGGGAATTGAGTTCCAAATGAATATAGGTTATGCTTCATCTGCTGATGCAAAAAAACCCTGCCATTTGCTTCTGTAACTCACATTTTAATTGTTTACTGTATGCAAGGATCAGTTGCTGTAAATCATCGAGTTGGTCAGTTAGATGTTTGTTGGACAAACAATCAAATGACCTCATTTCCATCGCTGCTGCTCCAAGGTGCTAAACCATTCCCACTGAATATAACTTAGTAAAGGTCAATTAACCGTTTGTTAGTGTAATCATGCTAACCAACACCTACTTATTTCTATTAATTATTAACATTATTAGCATTTTGGGTTAATTATTCTTTTTATTCTATTGTCTCTCCACAGGGCTTTATATTGAGTTTAAAGTGGAGGTGCAGAAAGTTTCTGCGTCTGAACTCCCACAGTAATAGAAATTAAAAATAAACACAGAATTATCTTATATGTTTTTCTTACACTAGTTATTACATGTATTTTCATGTTTAAACTGTTTATATTGATGACAAACAAAAGAAAATCAAAGCATCCAACCAAACTCTGGGATATGAGATGGAACGTTTCCTGAAGCAAGACTTGTATAGGATATAATGCAGCCTAAGGTAGATCTTGGTAAATCCTGGTTACAAATCTTTACAGTCGTACCTAGATGACATTTAAGATTAAGCTCATTTGTGTTTGTCTACTTCTCTATAAACGAGTGGCTTATATAGATGCATTGATGGACTAAGAGCATCCTGCCGTTCACTGAGCTCTCCTTTGTTCCGTTTCATGAATGGACTTCATCCATATCCGAGTCTCTCTGTCACACGTGCTTTTGTTTTTCTTCTGGATATTATGCAGAACATCCACTAAATGGCTTCCTAAAGAAGCCTGCCCAGACACAGATGACCCTCTATGACCTTGTAGTTTAAGAAACGAATAGCCATTTCCTTAGTCTCAGCAACCCCTCTAACTTTATTAACATTTAGCACCGCAGTTTCCAGTTTTTTTTTTTTTTTTTCTTAAATAATGACAAACGGATAAATCTTTATAAATCAAGCCTGGAGTTGAGTTCAGCTGACTCTCTAATTGATCAATGACTGCAGTTAAAGTGGAGAGCTCGTCCTTGGGCCGCCGGCGTTATAAATGGCCGCAGACTAATGAGGGAGCCGAAGAAGATCTGCGACGTTTCTGTCGGCTCATATCTTCAGCTCCGCCTCTTTTAAAATCACATGTTGACATTTCCTATTGCGCACCAGCGACATTGGTACGAGGCCAGTCTGCACTCCCAAAACCCTTTCGTCAGTCACGGGGCAAAAACATATCGAGTAGCAGGATAAGAAAAAATGTAAAGATTTCCATGTCCAAAACACGCTGTTTTTTATCGAGCTTGATGGTGACTGGATAAATGCGTGCAATGAGCTCAATGGCTGCAACGAGGCATAATGAAATGAACAAACAACATGCTCAGGGACAAAATCCTCTGTGTAATATTGAAATCTAGCCAAAGCAACGCATTAAGCAAAAATCAATGGTCATCTAATTTGGAGCCTTAAATGATTTTGTCAGTGCACAACTACCAACAAATCAAAGAGGGGGACAAGATATAAAAAAAAATGCAATATCATTGCAGAGGATTGATCTGCATCTTAATCCTCATTGATGTGTTATGGCGGGCAGCGTCTCGAGCTCGGCTGGAGCTTCTCAGCCCGGATGCAAACTAGAAACCGTGTCTTATGCATAATAATGCACTCTTCATATATTTCATTTTTCTTTCATTTTACTTGTAATAAAGTGTATTAACTGCTGCGGCTGCCTTTGAACTGTCACATTTCTCTCTTTATCTTCGTAGAATCTGAATGTTAAGAGGCGGCGCACACTTTCAAAAAATTATTATAATAAAAATTTCCCCTGAAGGTCTACGAAGGGGTCAGGATCGAATTTTTTTCCTTTCAGACTACAAGCAATGTTAACCCCTAAATATTACAATTTTTACAAATGATTTTCCTTAAATAATTTGATTTATTGCCAAGTGGCCTCATTGTGTGAAAGCAGAGGGGAAACTTTGCACAGACATCATTAGTTTTTTCCCCTCATTTAAAGATTAATCATGAAAAGCTCTGGCTCTTTAATTCTGTAATTTGTATATTTAATGGGGTGCTGCAGAATCTATGACAGTAATTAGCATTTGCTAAAAACTCATTAATACGCAACAACTTGATTAATGCTGCAATAATGCTAACATGACTGAAGTTATTCAGGTTATGTATTAAGCAGATTAAATCCAAATGGCCTTGTTTGTTCTACTTATAGTTGATATTCTGGGGCCCGGAGAATGGGTTTCTGTGAATATTTACTGGTTATTGATGCTCATCAAATACAGAGCTCTAACAAATTTTGTTCAAATGCCATTTTTTTTGTAATTCTGGCTTTATTGAGATGTGTTATATTGGAGATACAAGTGAAATGAACAATAACTATAATTAATAATGTTTCAATATTCAGTATGTGTTGTGACCTGAAAAAACCCTTTACATGTTCAAAGTTTACCTTCATTATAACATTTAATCCAGGAATCTGTGTTTCAGCTCTATTCAATTCTGTTAATTTATATATATTTTTTTCATGTTTTTCTCTAAAAATGTACGGTCAATAAACAACTCCAAATGATGTATGAATTGCTGACACACATCTTCCTATGTATGGACTCTTGTCTTGAGACCCTCTAAGGTGAATCTCATCCTTTATCGCTTGGCTCCAGGAGACCGTTGACCACCGCTCTTGTAAACAGCCCTGTCAGGGCACACACCTCTGAGACTGACCTTGTGCCTTTCCTACAGGAATAGGTCCGTCGTGTTGATGGATGTGAAGAGCATGTCAAAAAAAAAAAAAAAAAAAATAGCTGATCACACAAGATGCTGAAACTACAAGTTTTGCATAAGCAGTTCCTCAGCTATCCCCAGTTTCCCTCCATGCGCACACAACACAGTGTTGAATCCCAGGGAGATTAACATTGTTCAAGATGCTGTTCATCTAACACCATTATTAAATGTTTGATTGCTAAGGAGAGAATGAGGGGAGCATCATGTCTAGATTTCCACTCATGTGATGTGTTATTTTCTCTTTGTCGTCTTTATATCGTGCAGGCGTTCAGCTGAGTTTCCGCACACGGATGGAAGAAGGTCTGATCCTGTGTGCTCTTTCCCCTGGAGACCAAGAAGAATTTGTGGCTCTGCAAATGCGCAATGGCCGACCCTACTTCCTCTTCGACCCTCAGGTACGATACAGTTCCCATTTTTGGCATTATGGTGGTAATGGAAGAAATGATACACGTACAAATAAATACTACACAGATATTTGTGTGATTTTTAAATAGATTAAAATCTAATTTTGTATCAATAATATTTGTTAACAGTTAACTGCTGTGTTCTCTATGAGTGCTTTGTAAGCCATGAGGATCATCAATATATAGATGGTCCCTAACAGAGGACTCTTTAAGTCTGCTGGTCTTTAAGTCAGTGTTATTTTAATAAAATTAATAATAATAATAATAATAATAATAATAATAATAATGGGGCACGGTGGCTTAGTGGTTAGCACGTTTGCCTCACACCTCCAGGGTCGGGGTCCGATTCACGCCTCCACCTTGTGTGTGTGGAGTTTGCATGTTCTCCCCGTGCCTCGGGGGTTTCCTCCGGGTACTCCGGCTTCCTCCCCCGGTCCAAAGACATGCATGGTAGGTTGATTGGCATCTCTGGAAAAATTGTCCGTAGTGTGTGATTGCGTGAGTGAATGAGAGTGTGTGTGTGCCCTGCGATGGGTTGGCACTCCGTCCAGGGTGTATCCTGCCTTGATGCCCGATGACGCCTGAGATAGTTCGGGGTAGTTCAGATAAGCGGTAGAAAATGAATGAATGAATGAATAATAATAATAATAATAATAATAATAATAATAATAATAATAATAATAATTATTATTATTATTATTATTATTATTATTATTATTATATATATATACTGTGATTAACAAGTTAATTGGTCTTTAAGTCAGTGTTATTTTATTTTAATAAAATAACACTGACTTAAAGACCAATTAACTTGTTACTCACAGTCAAAAGTATGACACTGATGGTAACATGCTAATTCTGTCACAATGCAATGCCACCTCACCATCACTTGCCACACTGATGTTAAAAACCAGCATGAAAGATGATCTACACTAGTTTCACTGAGGCTACTGCAGATCTTTTCTGACTACTATTAACACCATCACCATCAAAATCTCCCTAGTTTTGCATTTACTAACACAGTTTGTTGGGGGTAGTTTGATAATTATAACTAAAAGTGGTGTCATGCCCAATTAATGTCCCCTGATAGCATGCCCATTATTTCCCCCATTAACGAATTCAACAATTCTAATGGGATTAGCACCATGGGATGCTAATTGGGCGTGACACAGGAGACTGGTTTGCTTCCCCACACACTCTTTGTAATGATGAAATTAATGAGCAGTTTATGAAATGCTGTCTCATGAAAGAATATTTAGTTCGTGCTAAAAGCTGTTGCAAACAATGCCAGTTTTCCTTAATCAGCTTCTTACATTTTTGGAGAAGGCATGGACCACACACACACACACACACACACACACACACACACCTGCACATTCGTGCAAATGTGGGATAGGAAAAAAATCAGGTGATGTTTTCCTAATTTTGAGTTGTTGCTACATCCTGAGCTTTTCTTTTTATCATGGTTGTAAAAAGTGATTATTTGTGTATTTTTCGACTTTACATTCCTGACCATTGCTCTTTTTCTTATTTATGTATCAGCAGTTTTTGAAATAAAAAACAATACATAATATTTTTATTCAAATTGAAAGACAAGTAGACAATTAAATTCAGTTCAGATTTTACTTGAACAGCATTTTAACAATAGACATGGTCACAAAGAAACTTTAGAAAAATATATAAATTCCTCATGTTACATATGTATAAACTTCTTATGAAATGTATCCCAAAATTTATAGAATTCTTTTGTTATTATTTACTATAACAGCTATAAAGGTTGTTTTTTTTGTTTTTTTTTTTTTTTTAAAGAAATTGTGCTACTACAAATTAAAGTTCTCTGTCCTTTATACATATAAAAAGACAAAATTATACAACCTGTAAACAAAATACACTTACAGGTGCTGTCTAGACCAAAAAAGGATATAGTAATAATACAAATTGAAAACCTTTCTGCTGCAACTAATTTTGGTTGGGACATTCTAGATGCTTATAGATAGATATAGATAGATGCATGTCCGAGGTGGCCATGGTTGGTGTGCCAGAGCCTTTGGAGACTCAGCATCTGGGAGGTGCATATAAACCGACCAGAATAGAAATATGAAGAAATGATAAGAGTGTGTTTTTTCAGCATGACATTTACATTTACAGTCATGATTAAATATGACCTGAATTTCTTAATTCAGCTCCTTCTCAGTCAGCAGGGAGATGAGCGTTGCTATTTTGATGGCATCTGAGCATTCTGCACTTGCTTGCTGAGCAGGTTTTAGGTGCCATCATCTCAGTCTGGTATTGTCAGTTAGATAGCAGATATTGTGCTAGGCTATAGATAATGTGGATGCTGTATCAGAAAAGTGGGAAGAAAGGTGGAGAATAGTTGAAGTATCCTCAATACTTTAACAATGGTGCAACCTTTCTGAGTTAGTTTTTGGAATAATATTGTTCAAAATACTTGTTTTACTGCTGATTTACCCTTACAGTGCAGTACTACTACTCAAAGTCTTGTCATTTTCTAAAATCCCTTTTTTATTCATTGTAAGGCGAAATTAGTTGTCACAAAATGCTGAGATGTAGGATGTCTGTTTTGCCATTTATTTTGAAATTGAAATGTTTAAAAATTACTAAATGGTTATTAAAACTAATGTATCATTTTAGGTTATATTTATATTATAGATTATTGATTGTTTGTGTTTACAGCCATATACATTTACATTTACATTTACATTTACAGCATTTGGCAGACGCCCTTATCCAGAGCGACGTACATAAGTGATTAAATCTCTAACATTGAATACATTAATGCTGGATCACTAAGTTACATACTTAAGATACCATGAGTTTAAAACATTTGTTCAAAGTTAATGAAAAAGTTTCAAAGGTGTTTTTTTTTTTTTTAAATACAAAAGATAAGGAAAGAAGTGCTAGTTGATGTGTTTCCTGAATAAGTAGGTCTTCAACCGCCGCTTGAAAATATCCAGTGACTCAGCTGTCCGGACCTCTAGGGGAAGTTCATTCCACCACCTTGGTGCCAGTACAGAGAAGAGTCTTGTAGTATACTTGCCTCTTACCCTGAGAGACGGTGGAACCAGTCGAGTAGTGCTGGTAGATCGGAGGGTGCGGGGTGCAGTGCGAGGAGTGATGAGGGCTTTGAGGTAAGAGGGAGCTGGTCCATGTTTGGCTTTGTAGGCCAGCATCAGTGTTTTGAATCTGATGCGTGCAGCTACCGGAAGCCTGTGGAGGGATCGCAGCAGCGGGGTGGTATGTGAGAACTTTGGCAGGTTGAAAACAAGCCGGGCAGCTGCATTTTGGATCATTTACAGAGGACGGATTGCGTTCATAGGTAGACCTGCCAGCAGTGTGTTGCAGTAATCCAGTCTAGAAATGACAAGAGACTGAACAAGTACCTGAGCAGCCTGTGTGGACAGAAATGGCCGAATCCTTCTAATGTTGTAGAGCAGAAACCGACATGAGCGAGTCACATTAGCAACATGAGAGGAAAAGGACAGTTGATTGTCCATGGTTACCCCAAGGTTGCGAGCTGTGGCTGAAGGGGAGATCAGATCATTGTGCAAGGATATACAATGGCTTTATTATAAAAGAAAAAAGGAAGTGGGATAAAAATCACAACATTCAATGCCATTCTACATTTTCCTCTATAAAATAAATCAAAATGGTACATTTTATTTTTTTACACCGATGGTAAATTTTCTTCACACTGTACACTTCTGAACAATTGTAAAGCTAAGAGATCTTTGTTTCTATAACTTGTGACAATCCTTATAGGGGATTAGACAGTTTGTACCACAAACAAGGCTTCTCTTTGTATCACAGTGCAGTTTAATTCTGAATTCTGACTGGTCAAAAAGTGTTGATTAATTTCTATTGATCTTTGTGGAACCTCACATGTTCCCAAGCCAGCTGGTCTCCATCCAGTGGGACAGCAGTGATACAACTCTAGCAGTAGCCAACCATGGGGTACTCTTGTAAGGTAACCCAGGTCTCCTATGTTGTTAGACTGTGTTCCCTGTCATGAAGAGTAGCCAAGAACCCTGAAAAGGAACTTTAATTCAGCCACTTGCACTTGTGATCTTATTTTTTAGGACACTAGCCACAACGTGAGACTAAAAAAAAAGAGCATAAACTGACAACTTCCCAGAAAGATTTGTTTGAGATTTTCTGTTACACCAGCACATAGCAACTGTAGCACTGCTGCCTGATCTGTTTGTCAATCTTTTTCCATCACTCCTTAAACAAGGTGTTTAGCATCACATGAAGCATCCTGCTCCTTTCCAGGAAAGAACCAAGGCCTTGACCATGTCAGAGGTTTATGTTAGTGTCAGGAGGTTCACTTCATATAAAGCCAAGAGCACATCATCATCTGCAAATTACAGTCCTGTAAATTTCTAGCCCTATATTTCTAGCCCTATATACATCTATATTCTTGGCTGGACCTCAATACCCTGTCTACGCAAACCACAAGCAGGAGTCGAGACAAGACTACTGTACATCTGATACTTGCCTTTCAGGGTTTCCACATAATACCTAGAAATCAAAGACTGCTCCCACTGCTTTATGTAAAGACCAGAGCACAGTAACAACTTATAATCATAAATACTCATAACTATGCAAGATTACATAGTGAAAGACTGCAAGTACAAAGTGTACAGTATATACACAGGAGATAAATACCTAAAACAGTACTGGATGAAATGCTCTATCCTATCATTTACATTTATGGCATTTGGCAGACGCCCTTATCCAGAGCAACATACAAATGTGCTTTTACGTCTCTATCGATGAATACATTAACACTGGTTCACTAGGTTACAGACGTAGGATACCATCAACCTAAAACTGTTCAGTATTTTTTTTTAAACATACACATAACAAACAAGGGAAAAAGTGCTACTGTAGTTCAAGTGTTTCAGGAAGAATTAGGTCTTCACCCGTTGTTTGGAGATTGTGACACAGTGACACAGCTGTTCAGACATCTAGGAAAAGTTCTTTCTACTACCTCTGTGCCAGAACAGAAAAGACTCTTGCTGTATACCTACCTCTTACCCTGAGAGATGGTGGGACCAATCAAGCATCAGTGTTTTGAATCTGATGTGTGCAGCTACTGGAAGCCAGTAGAAAGAGCTCAGCAGTGGGGTGGTATGTGAAAATTTAGGTGGGTAGAAAACAAGTTGTGCAGCTGCATTTTGGATCATTTGCAAAGGACGAATTGCGTTAATACTGTAGGTATACCTGACAGCAGTGAGTTGCAGTAGTCCTGGCAGAATCCTTCTGACGTTGTAAAGCAGAAACCGACATGAGCGTGTCACGTTAGCAACATGTGAGGAAATTATCCATATTGATTATCCATAGGAACCCTAAGGTTGCGAGCTGTGACTGAAGGGGAGATCAGATCTGATCAGATCTGGGGATGAATCATCTGGGAATGAGTTTCAACTTATGATCTGAATCCACGACGATATGTCCAACACACATGCCGTAAAGAGAATAAGTGTAGAGAGTCATCAGCATAGCAGTGATCTGCCAATTCCAAGACTCCTGAGGATGGACATGTGAGTCTTGTGGTCGACCATATCAAATGCTGCTGAAAGGACGATGAGGACAGATGACAGCTTGGCTGATCTAGCAGAATGTAGTTTCTCAGAGACTGCCAAAATGGCCGTCTCCGTGGAATGTAATGCTTTGAATGTAATGCTTTGGGATCTTGGAGGTTGTTCTGTGAGAGATAGACCGACAGTTGATTAAACACAATGCGTTCAGGAATATTTAAAAGACGACAGAATCGGTCTGTAGTTACTGATGTCTGATGAAACAAGAGCATGTTTCTTCTGGTATTGAATGACCCTTGCTCTCTTAAAGGTAGTTGGTACTTGACCAAATGTTAAAGATCCATTGATGATCGTGGTGATGATTGGTATTATAAAGTGTGTCATGGCAAAAAGTGTCACACAGCAACTTATTAAAGTGTATGTGTGCAGTAGTTGTGTCTAGGGTGATTTTGTTTACACTGGGGTGTACATCAGGGAGAACCTGTTTAACCTGTTGGTGGCATGTATACACCAGTTGTCAGGAATGGCCTGAACTTCAGAATGCCCTCATTCTGGCAGTTTTTGTTTATCTGTGCCATGTGTCTTTGTTTTGATTTTGTGTACCACATGTGTTGCCCCCCATCCTTAATCCGTTCCTGCCTCTGCACACCTGTTCATTGTGTCCCTTATTTAATCCTGTGTTCTTGTGACTTGTCTTCGGTTTGTGTCTCTGTTTCCATGTTTTGTGTTTCCGTGTTTCTAGTGTTTGTAGCCTTTCTTAGTTGTCTTAATAAACCCCTTTCCATGTTATCCCTGCATCTGGGTCTAGATTTTAATCTGTAAAGACATCTACTTTTTAGTCACACCAGAAGGCAGAAGGCAGGAGGAGTCCATGAGAGGGTAGGTAAAGACGATCAGTAATGCTACAATACTGCTTCTCTAAAATTGAGAGGACCACCATTTCAGACCATATGATCTGTCCCAGATCTCACAGACCATGCATCTTAATCAGACATCCTTAACCTTGTCCAGTGCTTCTGGCGATTGTCATCTGCCACTTCAGCCAGGGTGAGATTCTAACTGCAGTATTTAATCACAAATGCCTTCAGTCTTTGGTAAAGAAGAGCATGTTCATTGGGTTAAGGAGTTTCTTCCCTCCCTCAACAATACTCAACACTCCATCACACTTCTTTAGCTGGGTTTTGGGCCACCCAAAAGTCTTTCTCAGTGTACTGTCATGCCCATAATTTCACTCTTTCACTTTTTGACTCTCTTATGTGATTCACGTTGAATTATGAGCAATACTTGGAAGGACGCACTGAACTTCCCATACTACTTGTGTCAAAAAACACACCCTAAGGTTACATAAACTGGTGATATTCAGTTGACAGCTCTACCACTCTCTTTATTGAAGTGTGCAAAGCATACTGTATAGTCTGACCAACCAATCACAACAATTAACTTTGGCCCAAGGTGCTCTGGAACCAAGTACATTTATGTGTCCAAACAAATTGTTTGTTATTGGCAATTTGTGGCTTGCACAAAAATTTCATTTGTAACCTTTACCATTGGGCCTGTCAACCTTAATCCATGCATGGTAAACTTTAGGATATTTAGGTCTTGCTCTTTCTGTTCAACGGCTGTGTGTGTACAGTATGTAGTGTGAGTATATCACTGATGCAGGAGGGTACAACTCTGAAGGCATTTAGAGAGTCTGAAACGGTGATGAACCCATTTTTCCAGTACCAATACCAGTAGCAATAAGACCTCTAACAGCAACAGTCTGTTCTAAGTGGAATTGTGCTAAAGAGAATTTATTAGCAACTGTAAACAAGGCATAGTCTAGACAACAGTCCTCTATGGCATTGTTCATTATTTTTCTATAAAAGCCTACCCTGTCAAGTATTATTCCTTTACTTAAATAAACCACCATCTTTACACACACTTTTCTTTCCCCGGTGAAAAGGACACCAGAAAAAAATCCTATTACAGCATCAGGATTAGAATCAATGGTAGTGACTTGCTAGTAAAATGAAACTCTCAGATGAGTTTCTTGGTACATTGGCAGGGTGATCTCTAATAATCAGGAATTGCTTTGAAGTCTTAAATTTAGAACAAGCATGGTATTAAGACAGCTTGTTGTGTCTCCTCTGGCTGATACTTAAGGCCATCTCCCTTCTGCAGTAAACATATCACAGGCGCTGGCACCCATACATATATTGATTCTGTCATTAAATCTCTGTCACTAGGAGGAGATGTGATACTTTGTGTCTTGCTTTGCTTGCTGCAGAACACTCCACCAGGCTGTTTAAAATGTGAAAGCCAGAGTGATGTCATATTTTAGCAGGACAATAACCCCCATCTTAACATCGACAGTGCCAGACCTTCTAATTTACAGCATGTGTGGAGCTTCCAATCTCCAGGCAGAGTTTGGTTCAGAGCCTATTGCAGGGAAGGAGAACGAGGGGGAAAAAAAGCAGCTCACGAAATGGAATTTGGCAGCGGGTTCCTCCCAGCAACAAGGGGCTGAAAGTGAAAATGTTACAGCCAGTGCAATAAAGTTCTGGGACCCTCAGCTTTCAAAGGAGGCACAAGGGATACTGTAATATAATTTTAATGAAACAATCCTACATTCAGTTAGGAAAGATAGAGGTGAGTCATTCTAGGACACTAAGCTGTGTATACATTCTGGCATTGTGATGTGACAGCTCTGTCTATCCAAATTTTTCAGAAGATAGCTTTTTGTCAACTTTGATGGAGGATTCAACTTGGCACCTAGGGCTGAAAGTGAAGACATTGGATCAATAGTGTCACAAAGTTCAGGAGCTCACAGCTTTCAAACAGTGCAGTGGTTGATCTCCTTTCTCAGAGCAATTCTGACATTTCCAGAACATTGTTTTAGAAATATTGAGCCATGTCCTTTTCTGTCCGTTTGTAGTGTATTAAGCTACACAATGTGAAGGGTTTCTTGCATGGTGGTCTTGGAAAGTACAGGATTACCGATGTGTGATTAACCCTCGGTATTTGATTTTAGGACTCGGTGGTGGCCATCAGTCCACAAGATGACGGAGGGAGAAGGTATAATGACAACCAGTGGCACAGACTAATTGCTATCAGGAAGCAAGCACTGGGAACAATCATTGTGGATGATCAGTACCACGGTAATGACACACCCACACACACACACACACACATATATACAGATCAACTATATTTATGGCCCCTCCCCTTACATTCTTACCCATGGAAGAAAAGAGGCTATCAGAGTTAATCTTTGCTATTCATTATGTGATTAGAATAATTAGAGTACAGAAGCTGCTCCTCTCCAGAACTTGAATTTTAATTATGACTAGCAAAGAAGTGCAGCACTTCTCTAGACGTCTCATTGAGCACCCTTGTGTGTGTGTGTGTGTGTGTGTGTGTGTGTGTCTCATTTGCTCTGTGCCTGTGACTTCATTAAGTTTATGACATTATCTGCTCTAGGCTACCAGAAGACATTGGATATTTGGCATTTACTGCAGAGATTGCCCCCTCTATCAGTTTGGAGTGATTAACAATATTATTTATAACATCTATACTTTAATTTTGCAGTTTTTCCAACTATCCAGCATGATGATTTGCAAAAGGCCTTGTCAAACGTTCTTTACCTTGTTACAGTATATAATTGTAAATATACACTATACCCTAGAACATGCACACACCCAAATTAGGATCTGCTACAGATTCAAGAGCTTTTTCAACAAATTTTGCAATTATTGTTGCATCTTAAATAATGGTATTCAATTAAAATTATTACAACATAGATATATTAATTTTCTTTGTTTGTTTTCATCTTGCCTTCACAAAAGGTTCAGCTTCGGCAACCAGTGGCAGTACCATAATAGGCCAAAACACAGGGATCTTTTTTGGAGGCCTTCCAGAGAATTTCACTATTTATCGACAAGGCACTGGTAATACATCAGTATGGCATTATGTGGCTTTGCGTGTGCTTTGTTCTGACATGGCTGACTAGTGAGTTTGTGTGTGTGTAGGTCTAGCCAGTCTGGCACGTAAGGGTTTCGCAGGTTGTGTGAGGGATGTGCTCATACAAAGGAACAGCAGTCCTGAGGCAGATTGGGAGCCTTTAGACTGGGACTCAGCCCTGGAGGAACATGAGACATATAGGGACTGGGAGGGCTGTCCTGCTTATTCTGAGCATGGAGCCTACTTCCTTGGGCATGGTAATGCCCATTTTTTATACAAGTGTTAATAATACATATAGAATTTTGCATTATACGGTATATTATTTGCATGTAGTCTTTGTTAAATTTGCTGTATCATCATATGATACATAGATTGTTTGTATTGTCATGTTTTTCAGGGTTCCTTAAACTGGAACCGAAGTTGTTCATCGGTGGAGATGATTTCGAAATATCATTTGAGTTCAAAACCGATCAGCTGAATTCACTGCTGCTTTTTGCATACAATATTAATGGCGAAGATTTTATTTTGGTGAGTTTTATTTTTGTGACAAAATGTCACAAAAACGACTTGTATGCCATCTACGTATAAATAAATAACAGTATTAGAATGTTTATGTGTATGTATTTGTTTGTCTGTGTATAGGCGGAGCTGCAGGGTGGGATCCTCTCGTGGGTGTTGCATTGGGGAGATCAGAGGGCGGAGCTTTCTGTTTGGGTGGGTCTGTCCTACTGTGATGGAGGCTGGAACAGTGTAACCATGCTGAAACGTGGAGCACTAACCAGAGCTGCTCTAAATCATGCATTGGAGCAACACAGGAATGAGAGAGGGGGAAACCTCAATATCACCTCTCCACTTTATATAGGAGGTGTCCCAGCTGGACTTCAGCACCCTGCACTGCGCCAGTACAGTCTGCTGCATGGTCAGACACACACACATGCTCACATGCACACAAGCACGATAATGCCAGATCACTGCTTTAGCTTTATCCATTAAGTCCTAGATTTGGACATCTGAAGATTATAATATCATAAAATAATGACAATACACAGTAGTTTGTTTAAGAAATGAAAGGAAATATATATATATATAAAATATTTTTTATTTTATTTTATATCTTTAACCTTTCAAATTTTTGTCTAATCCCAACTAGTCTCTAGATTGTAGCCTGAACTGTAAAGTATATCTGTTATTTTCTCTCTGTCTTCTGTTGTGTCCACTCAACCCCCTTCCTGCTCATCTTGATGCCTCTGATGTTGTTCCTTGTTTGAGACCATTAGGCCACTGCAGAATGTGATCTATCCCCCTCCGTCTTCTCTTTTTCTCTCTCACTATTCTCCTGCAGGATTTGGTGGCTGCATCAGGGACGTTCGATTGGCTGCAAGTGGTCCTGTCTTAAACTTGGTCATTGCATCGTGTGCCGCTGTCAGAGTCAATCTGGATGGATGCCTGTCAGCTGACACCAGCGTTAACTGTCGGGGAAACGACTCCATCCTGGTGTACTCAGGCAATGAGATCAACGCTCTGGATCTGTCTCTGCAGCCCTTTACTGGTACACACACATGCACGCATACACACCCACACATCCCCACCAGCACCTTCAGCTTGTTGATCTGAAGATATCCTGCCCTTTTGTTTTTGGCCTTCTGCCATGTCTCAGGTTTTTGTTTCCTTCTATTGTGCTGGGCTTTTGTTCTCATAAGTGCCAGACAAAGCATCCAGCCCAAGGGCATGCAGAGGTCATGGCCAAGGTCACGGCCATTCCCTCAATCAACACTCTTCTGAAAGGGAGCTGTACTGCTGATGTTGCAGTTGTTTCACTTCAAAACATTTTCACTTTGGGTCCGATCCCACAGAAGAGCTACTGTAGCACAATTTACTGAAGTTAATGCCTGGTATGATAGAAAGGCGTCAGAACGTATTCTCCGTATTATGAATGTATACACAGCTTTCTGTATGGGCCTACATACTGTAGGACTGGTCAGTGTGCCTATGCTGATTCCTGTTCACCACCCAAAGTAGACAGAATAAAGTGGCCTGGTCTGGTGAATCACGTTTTTTTTAACATCACCTAGATGGCTGTGTGTGTGTGTGTGTGTGTGTGTGGGTGTTGTGTGTGGACCTCTGCACCCACTAGGGAGGACCTTCAACTATGGCCTTTTTTCTCTCTCAATATTTCTCAACATTATCACTTATATATATTCAAATCCTTTGATGTGCCAGTCTTTGTATGTAATTAATGACCATGGTTTTATTTCATGTCATTTTAAACGAAGGGCACTTTATTTGCAAACAGAGTACTTATACAGAGTGATAGCATCTGGAGAGGGAGGGTGGACAGCTGGACCGTGGCAGCGAGGACGCAGTCGAGAGACAGGTAGCACAGTCAAACACACACAAGCGCACGCCAAGCTCCATACTGATATTTGTGTCATAGTTTTCAGGCCAGACCATTTCCTACTTATCAGCACAAAATATGTAACAGTCAAGGAGATGAGATTGTGCTTAGTGATAGCTTATCGTGAAGCTCAGGGTAAAGAGGGCACTTCACAAAGGGTGCCTCCTTTTAAAAATGAAGGGTTGTGTGTAGAGGGTGATGAATGATAGGAAGAAGAAGCAACACAACAGAGTGAAGCCTGATGCAATTGCATAAAGTTAAATCTTTTTAAAGATTTCATTTAGATATTTATTTATTTTTAGCAGGTATAATATGGTCAAATTAACTTGAATTATATTTAAAAACTGTGTATGTACTGAAGGAGGAATAATAATTGTACGCTTTAATTTATGAATCTAAAATTATTTAAAAATGAGCATGACATATATTTCATAATCCATACACTGCATATGTTGCCTGTTCTGCATACATTTTACTGTTTACTACATTTGCAGGTGTATAAAAAAAAAAAAGAGGCTGGATGAGTTTGAAATATGACCCAGTATGAACGGTGGATGTACGGTCATATTAAATCAGCGCTGAAAAAGTTACAACTCTAATAAATTGTATTTATGCTAATGGATGGATATGATTTACTGTGTCTATTAAATGTGAAGAATATATGTGCTGCTTTTCTTTAGCCCGAGACCCACTCCCCATCCCTCTTCCTCTCTCTCTCTCTCTCCCCCCTTCCACTTTTATCCATCTTGTAGCTCCACAAAGTGTGCTGCCTCCCTCCAGAGTTGCCAGTGTAAATGGCTCCAGCGCGGAGGTGAGCTGGGAGGAGCCGCCTGAGGTCAGAGGTGTAATTGAGCGCTACGTGGTGAAGGCATACAGCCGGGACAGTCCCTTATCCCCTCCAATCAGTGCCACCTTTAACGCGCAATGGCTGATGGGTAAGAGCCACACCGGACATTTGGAGCACAGCCTGTCTTTTTAAATAACCGCTACCTCCAGCCAGGCAACAGTAAATGCTTATTATACTTGACATTTATACCCTATTACAGTAGTTTTTTTTTTTTTTAAAGAAATGGGATCAGCAAATTTGTGTTGTCTGTATATCACAGCTTGTTTTAAGGGTTTATCATTTAGTATTTTTAAATCTGCACGCAAATTCTTTCTTAAAGTACACTGTGCTAACATGTTTGATCGTCCATTACAGATGATTTGGATGATTTAATTGCACATATTGTAAAAAAAAAAAAAAAAAAGTATCTGTGCTCCAATGAACAAATGACTCTAGCGAGCTGAAATAAATTAATATTACTGCTGGATTTCTAGGATTCATTTTGTTTGTTGCTTCACTGTAGTTAATGGAACATGTGTGAAGCAGATTTATTCACACACAGTGCTGAGGCATTCTACTTTCTGGGGTGTGCACAGATTAGTACACAACTATTAAAGCAGAACTAATATTAAAGAAAAAAACAAAACATCCTTGAGGCAGTCTTCACTGTTGTGTTAGAGACAAGATTTCAGTTTCTCTGCTGCTGCATGGATGTAGTAGCTATTCTGCTTATGGTGAACGTACATATTTGGTTTCTGATGCCTCCGTCTCCTTCGTCACTTCCTTTGTTGTTGACTTTGGGTTCATTTGAGCCTTTCGGACCAAAGTTTCTTCTCTGAGAGTTCATTTTGTGCCTCTTTCCTGAATGATGTAGTGTTTGTGCAACCAGCAATTTTATATTTACGTACAGGTGTTTAGACAGATGCTTATGGCACCTTCAGTTTTGAGATGAAACCACGCATGTGAAGGTCTTCATGACACTTGCTCTAAAACCCAGTTCTACTTTTAATTAACCCCTAATTATAACGATTGGGCAATGAGAAGCTTATAAATGCCACCTCAGCAATTTCTGGAATCTTCCATCATAAAAGAGAGAGTCAAATTGTCCTGTATAAGAATTTGACTCACTAGATTTCTGATACGTATAGTGAAATAAAGCTGAACTAAATCTGTCTGTAATGGCGAGTGTTTGTTTTAAAATACAAAACAGACATTTCCAAAAGAAAGGAATGGTAACATAAAATGCATAGAGTTAAAAAGAATTTAAATGCAAAACTTTTTTTTATCAAGTGATCAAGTAAAAATAATGTCTTTGTAAAATATTTCCTGAAGTTGCTTTATAACATGCACATTTTATATTTAATGATTCACTTCTCTGTGTATACTGTGTAATGAAACACATTTTGATTGCATTGATTTAGTTTTCTACAATTAAGTTAGAGGCTTCTTTTTAAATACTGCGGTTAAGTTTGTCAATTAAATAGCGTCATTAGTCTCTTATGGGTGCAACAGGCATTTAGAGTACAGCTCGTCCTCCAGTCTGTCTTCTAACACTGAACAGCTATTACACCTCGCAGAGAAACACTTTTAGACTTAGAACCAAAATCCAGAGTCAGTATTGCTGATATGAAGACAATACATAGGTAATATTGTTAATGACATATACAGTAGTCGGTTATTAATGTCTTACCTTCTGGACATGTTTGAAGGTCATTATCATGTTTCTTTCCTGCAAAGTGACCATTGTTTCTTTCTCTCTCTCTCTCTCTCTCTCTCTCTCTCTCTCTCTCTCTCTCTCTCTGTCTCTCTCTCTCTCACTCTCTCTGTTCAGAAGGCAATGATTAGTGAAGTTATTGGTGTGCCAGAGGTGGGGTTATCACTTACTCACTTTGTGAAAATGCTTTGTCACATCAGCTGAATGCGTAATCAGCAAGCAGGAGATGCCACTTATAGATGGCCAATCTGAGCCCTGTCTCCGGGCAAAATGGGAAGACCCTTTTTTTTTCTGTCCTCTCCTTGGCACAGTTCAAACTCCGCCTAGCTAATTTATGATGGCCATGACTTGAACGCAGAATTACACAGACAGATAAAAAAAAAAAAACAAAAAAAAAAAAACAGGAACGCAAATGAGTAGGTAATGAGAATGGCATGGGTCAACCTCTTAATTGAATTAAAAGACATCGGACCAAAATGAAAAAAAACAAAAAAACGGAGACACCTGCCCAGTTACAGCTGTGTCATAGTGTTTACTTTCTAACTCTGATAATGGTCTGTCCCGTACTGAGATAAGCCTCACACGTGAGCACAGATTAGCATGGAAGCTAGCCAAGGGACCACTCGCTCTCTCTCACCCACACACACACAAACATGTGTAGCATTAAAAGCCTTTATTTGGAGTGATCAATTCATAAATAAATCCTTGTTTTAAGGACTAAAATGAATTAAAAGCAACACTTTTGGAAGTCCTTTGTCGTAATTTATGAGCAGGTCCTATTAATTACGTGCAATTTATATGAGTGTGTTATAGTGGAGACAAGAAAATGCATGAGCTTTGGCTCGCTTTAATGGACGAAGATGAGATTAGAAAATTCCTCCTGGGCACAAGAGGATGTGTGTTTGTTTTATTTATACATTTGATTATAGTTTAGCTGTAATGTAAATATCTGTCAAGGACATCTGTTTTTTTATTTTTTTTTTAAATTAATGTTGAATTTAGTGATGTGCGTTTAGCTCATAATGGCCCTGAAGAGCATCCCAGAAATGAGCTAGCAGGCTGCTTTTAAATGCCATGTCTCATGTCGTCCATTAAATCCCGTCATTAGCGTCTTATACAGTGAACAGAGAAGCCTGGCATCACTTTACTTCCTGCGTATGATGATTAATAAAGTCGTTTTAAATCTGGGGCTATTATCAGAAGTGATGGTTAAATTATGCTGTGTTTGAACAAGCATTGCATTAAGTCTCGGAGCATAAGCAGGTGGAGGGTCTGCTTTTTGAAATATGGAAGTGAAAGAATGACATTTGCTGCTCTCTCTCTTTCTCTCTGCCACTTCTTCTCCCTCCTTTTCCAGGAACGTTAAGTGGCTTGGCTCCTTTTAGCAGCTACAATATTACCCTAACGGCGTGCACTCAGGCCGGCTGTGGAGAAAGCCTGCATGCCACCAGCATCACCACTCCACAAGAAGGTAACCTCTTCACTTTTCCATTTCTTTTCTGAATAATAAAACAATCATGAACTCTAACTAATATGATGACAGAATGTATTGCTAGCCACTGGCTTTCTTAGATTTTTTATTTATTTTTGGATCACTACACTACTTATATCCCTAATTTGGAGGATTTTTGTAGCGACGGAGGTTAAAAGATGAATGAATGACTCCAACACACCCCCACACTTCCCCACCCCACCCCACCCCTTTTAAATGACATGCATCTTTAATAGCTGTAATGCAGATGAATGGCTTTTTTAATTGCTGTTACTTTGTTCGTTTGAGAGCCTTGTCAGTAACGTGAGGCATCTGCAAGATTAATGCAAGCTTTCTTCATTTTGCTCCCCCAAAGAAGTAAAAAGAATTGATTCTAGGGTCAGAAGTATGAAATGCAAATTGAAGCTTTTGCAGTCAGACAAGGTGTTTCTCGTGTAGCTCCAAAACCATGTTGAGGCCTCGCGTCTCTCTTTCAACTCTTTCCACACTCATTCTTTATTACCCTGCGCCTGTCTGACTCCCCTTCCAAGACAAAGACACTTTTTCTGTAGACCGAAGAGAACAAGTGTCATGTCCACTGACGGAGTCTCTCTCTCTCTCTCCTACATGAAACAGCAGGAATAAAGACAGATTAATTGTCAGTGGCAATTATTTTCTCTGTCTGAGACCCGTTTTGCAAATACAAGTAGCTCTGTTCTTGCCCACTAGTTTGAAGTCTCTCTCTCTCTCTCTCTCTCTTTCTCTCTCTCTCTCTCTCTCTCTCTCTCTCTCTCTCTGTTTCTCGCTCTCTTTCTTTCTTTCTTTCTTTCTTTCTTTCTTTCTTTCTTTCTTTCTTTCTTTCTGTCTGTCTGTCTCTCTCTTTTTCTTTTTTGTTGTTTGATATGAGAGTGAAAAATGTGGCTGTGTTTTCCAGGTCATGCAAAATTCCAAGTTGGGTTAAATTGCTTTATTTAAAGGATAGTATGGCTTTAGTGGTCATTGAGTGAAAACAAATATCAATGTGATGTGAATATTGACATAAAACTCAAATAACTATATGGATTTGGCTCTACAAACTTGAGAACTTTGTTCTGGCTCGATAGGGAAGACATTTGTGTTAAAGCCTCAACGAATTCATGCTATAAATGTGTTTTGCTTCATTTATTCATCAGTTTAAGCCATCAGTGTCAACTATCACATGAATTAATTAACAAATACATGAGCTAAATATCAAAAAAAATATTCTATGGCCAAGGACCTTTATAATCTGACTTTTACTGCAGCTCCATCAGATTCTTTAAATGAATGAATTTAAATATGAAAGTGCAGTAAAATAAAGGGTGACAAATTTGTCAACTTTGTCAATTTCCTCCAAATTGCACACATTCAGAATAAAAATATTTGCCAAATTTATTTTGAGAAATAGTGGAATTTTACTGGAATTTTGACCATGGAACCATGGCCAAAAGTATGCGCACCCCTGACCATGACACCCACGTGCGCTTTTTGGACGTCTGACTTCAGATTTATTCACAATTTGCTATTATGATGTTATAATAACTGGATTTTAGAGCGTGGCGCTGAGGTTTGTGTCAATGATGCTAAATATTTACTAGTAAGGTAAGGTGATTGTGTTGGGGGAGGAAGCCTGTGGTGCTCAAGGTAGTGTGTTTATCATAGAAGTGTTCAGATGGTCAGATGTTTCACATTTTCTGTAGAACATCAGAATACTCATTCTTACCTGTCTTACCTGATTTTTCAGCTCCTGACGATGTGCTTCCTCCCCGTGCACTACCATTCACAGACTCTCTCTCTGTGTACTGGGATCCTCCTCAAAAACCCAATGGTGTCATCACATACTACACCCTCTACAAGGACCATGCAGAGGTCTATCAAGGCAACAACACAGCCTTCAACATCAGCGGTAAGGAAGAATGGAAAAATGTGAGAGCATACAGTCTGTGTCCACTCTATGACATCAGAACGAGCAGTTATTACAGTATACATGCTGCCATGGCTGGATGCTTTATCTCAGGCCTCGATGTCTATGTTTCAATGTAAATACACTTCATAGAGTGAAGGTTTTATTATTTTTTTATTTTTTTATTTTTTTTGGTGGAGGTTGTTTTTTGTGTTACAAAAAAAAAATTTGTCCCTTACATTAGTGTGTACAGGAGCTTGAATACAGATCACACACAGTAAATACTGTAGGATTAGCATTTGAAAGCGAGAGCTGCTTTTTCTTTACCCAAGGGAAGTTTCTTTGAATGTTGTTTAACCTTAATAAAAATAAAAAAAAAACAAGACAAAACAAGCTTCCACTTGAAGCAGATTTTTGTCATTCTTGTTATAGCATTATAAATGCAGACAAGCTCAAATCTTATTGGTGTGTAGTAATGTAAAGCATCTTTAGTAGCTTTTTACCACTGCACCAATATTCAACATTTTTTATTTCTAAACCTTTCATTACTCTATTTATTAATTAATTTGTTAATTAAATACTAAAGTTAAGACATGCTACGGTTAAGACAAAATAAAAAAAATCAAAGAATAAAGCAAAGACCAAAGATAGAACGCTGAATGTGTTGTTTCTAGATATACCATTATAGGTCTTTTATTTTTATCAAATATCATTATAATAAAGAAATAAAATAAATAAATAATATATAATTTCTTTTATAAATCATTGGACATTATAGTTGACATGATTAAACATAAAGCTGCTTCCTTTTTCACTCATCATATTTAGTTTTATTTTTTTGGGCATAAAGTCAAATGCTTGTTTTTAAGAGAATTTGCCCCTGATTATTTGTTTCCCTTTTCAGCAGTGACGTTCTTTGTCATACAGTATCTCACTCCACAAAGGTGATAATTATTTAGGGGCAATATATTCATGGAAAAGTTTTTCACAGTAAATGGTAAATCACAGTAAATCTTCAACCACTAAAATATTGTGTGAGGTTATCCTTAACAAAGGTTAAGACAAACATGTCTCACCGAAAGCCAACAGTCTGCTGACTCTTTTTATAACAGACTTTTTGTTTATGCCATGAGTCCCATATGGCGATTTCCATTCGAACGAAGTGTTAGAAAAATCCAGTATGAAAAGTGGCTGCTGTAGCTGTAGAGTCTATAACCTGAGACTGTGTTCAGATTAATCCACCATTATTGCTTTTTTAGTGCTAACAAACCAGAAGGGGAAACCTTCACACATACTCGCACAGACAGCTTGAAAGAATTTTGTTAATGGCTGTAAATTGTGTGGAAACATTAGCACTAGAAACGCTGAAAGTTTCTTTTCTCTTTCTGTGATTGTCCTCATGACCAGCGGCTCCATCGTCAAGTCTAGCTGAAGATCTGATACATATTAGTACAAGTGTTATACAACTCTCATTCTGAGACAAAAAAAGATATTGTGGGATTGTTATTTAGCACAGCAAATAACACAGCCATGCTACTTGCAGGTGCCTGGAGACTGTAACTGAATTGTGCAAACGGCAGTCAGCGTTCTCTTTTATTTAATCAGAACCTCTACGTTCACTTCTGAGGAGGAAGTGGACTATTACTATATTTCATTTCAGTGGACAAGACAAGGGCCACCGGGCGGCAATTGTTTTTGTTGGGCTTTTTATTCTCCTACTCCCAGTGTGCTCCTGATGGCCAGGCCTTCGGCAGCCTCCAGCAGCCTCTACTGTTGGCAATAATGTGTGAACAGTGCACAATGTTTTATTAAAAGCCTCGGCTCCTGCCGTAGATTGAGCCCCAGGGTGAGAGCCATGGCTATAAGACGGGTAACCCCGAAAGACCAATTTACACCCTGGACAGGTATATTCAGTCTGAGATGAATCATTCAAAATGTCAGCTTAGTATTCCCTCAGCTCTAATCGGTGGCTTTAACATACACACAGGCCCAGTCATACAGCACAGTCAGATATATACACATACAGCATATCATGTTGACAAAATAAAATCAGTTTTTATTCAGTAAAAAAAAAAAAAAGTGTGTTTCTTTTAATCATGTCCTGAGTCAATTAAGGCTTCTATTTAGTAAGGTTTAAATGAATGGCCATTGTGTCTTCTGACACAAATCAGTGAGTATAAAGGTCTTCATTCCTTGGCCAGATTGAAAATTATAGCTTGCCTGACAGTAGTAATAATTTCATGTAACACATCTCTAGTTAAGGACGTTGATCCTTATGGGTTTTTTCCCTCACAAATGCTTTGTGATCGGTCGCTTCATTTCACCAAGATGTCACAAAAGTTATCCCTTTGTTTAAGTAACTAGTTAGATGACTCTAAGCGCACACACTTCTACATTTTATTTTTGTCAGTGAGAGGGATTAAAGGCACTGAATCCCAATTTTTTTTTTTAGGCATCATCTCTGATCATGGTAAGGAACTGTGTTGTCTTGTATAGATAAAGATACGGCTGGCAATTTGTATTAAAACTAGAAGCACAAAGCATGAGGGGTTCTTTGAAGGGATTTTTTTTCTTCCATAAGGTGTGTTGTGTAGATAGATATTCAATCTTCTCTATGAGGTATTTCATTCATTGCGGGTCATGGTGAAGGTGGAGGTGTAATATGATAAGAAGCTATAGAGCGCCGCATCGCTACGCTTTCCACTCCCTGTTCACTAGCAGGCAAGCGTGCTGTACTCAATACCTGGAGATTCCAATTTCTTTCAGGATATCTTAGCTCAGCTTCCGTGCCTGCTCCTGCTGTGATTTTGGATTCCCTTGCTTTTTGCAGTCTCGTTCTGTGACAGTAAACTGCTTTCAAGTGATTCAAGGAGAGAGCCTCCTTCCTGTCCAGTATGCACAGTCTGTGTTTGAGAACTTTAGTCATCCAGGACACACATGCACAAAACAAGCCCAGCTCTCTGTGTGTGTGCGTGCGTGCGTGTGTGTGTGTGTATGTGTGCGTGTGTGTGTGTGTATGTGTGCATGTGTGTGTGTGTGCGTGCATGTGTGTGTGTATGTGTGCATGTGTGTGTGTGTGCGTGTGTGTGCATGTGTGTGCATGTGTGTGCGTGCGTGTGTGCGTGTGTGTGTGTGTGTATGTGCATGTGTGTGTGTGTGTGTGTGTGTGTGTGTGTGTGCATGTGTGTGCATGTGTGTGCGTGCGTGTGTGTGCATGTGTGTGTGTGCGTGCGTGTTTGTGTGCGTGTGTGCATGTGTGCGTGTGTGTGTGTATGTGTGCATGTGTGTGTGTGTGTGTGTGTGTGTGTGTGCATGTGTGTGCATGTGTGTGCATGCGTGCGTGCGTGCATGTGTGTGTGTGTGTGTGTGTGTGCGTGCGTGTGTGTATCATGGCTTGGTCACAACAATGGCTCAGTTTAGGATGCAGTGAGAGAACACATTTAAATTTGGTGGTCAGTATTTTTTATCACTCTTTTGTCTAATTTTATTTGCATATGTTTTGTGTGTTTGTGTATTTTGTTCAGGGCTAGGTGTGTACACTCCACACACATTTCTGCTGAGTGCCTGCACTGAAGCAGGCTGCACTAACAGCTCTATGGTCACACTTTACACCGGTCAACTCCCACCAACGCACATGGAGCCGCCTGTCCTTACTGTCCTGGATGCTCACAGCATAAACGTCCGGTAGGTGCTCGATACACACAACACAAGCCTCTTATGCCTCAAGGGGACAGAGCTGTATTTTCCAGCTCACAGAAACTAGACCATTCACCATTCTTGATGTTTTTCCAGTCTTCAGCTGTTCAACAACTTCCTACTGTAGCCTTGATTGATACGAGTAGAATCTTATGTGCTCTTTTGCTACCATAACCCATCTGCCTCAAGGCTCTGTGTGTTCTAAAGTGCTTTTTTTGGTCATCCTGGTTGTAAATAGTGCTTGTTTGAGTTAGTGTAGCCTTTCTGTCACCTTTAACCATGCCAATTTACTGTGATCTCTAGTGGTAACAAGGCATTTGGGCTTCTATATGTTTTTTTGTTTTTTTTGTCTTTCACACCGTTCTGTATAACCTCAGGAAAAAAAAGCAGTTTCTGAAATTCAGCCCATCCGTAACCAATTCGTGAGATCACATGTTTGATGTGAAGCCCTGTAGCTGCGTGTTTTTATTAATGTGACCAGAAAGTGTGCAAATATCAATAATATATTTGTGATTGATTTGCAGGCACAGCACACTAGCAGGCTCTGCACTAAAGCAACCTGAAGTAAATGCTGGACCCTTCTGGAACTGGGATACAACTGATTTGAGAGCAGAGACAGAGGACTGACAATTGTCTAGAATGAGACCCTTTGTGTAGTTTTTGTCCCAGTTGTGTTGTTGTGTTGTATTGCTTATGCTAGAAAACTCACTTAGATATGGTGTGCTAATAGTAACTGGCTTAAACAATGTACAAAAAATAAAGTGGGCCTTTGGGTACATTTTACTCTCTGCCCCTGTGTAGCAAAAGGGGCAGAGTTTCATAAGGGCCCAGAGTTTTGTACTTTGCCTAGAGTACAAACACCAATATACGTACGATAGGAGTAGAAATTGACAATCCTCTGCTTCATTTGCTCAGTTAACCTCAAGCGATAATTGTACTTAAGAATGGACGTAAGTGATGATACATGACTGTTGATATTTGTTGTAATGTTGTATGTAAGTTTACAGCTGAATATCAACAAGTTTTTATTTCTGCTTGCCAGATGTCTTGAAGCAAATCATATGGCATAATTAAAGCACGAAAGATCAGTTTGTTAAAGATGAATTGAAAATAGGTGCCTTATTTGTGGTAGGAGGTGGAGAGGTTGAGGTAGAAGGGTCAGATTAACTTATTTTTCTAGCATATTTTGTCAGGTTTGAGGAGTTTTCCTAGCTGATAGCTGACGCATTAATCAACTGAGTGTTTTCCATATAATCATAAAGTGTGGAGCGGCCCGTCCGTCACTCAGCACATCGGCTCCTTGTCCTTGTCGTCTTTGGTCATCCTAGACCAGGCGAGTTGGAACGAGAGCCTTGATTTAGTGGTATAACGGCAAGCTGCCTGTCATTGGACTGTATGAAAATCCCTGAGTGTGACCTTCTCCCCTCCTGTTTAGCATGCTCAGTACTCTCCTGCGCTTGACCCGTGCGTTGATAGAGAGCGACAGAGGGAGGGACAGTTTGTCCGACAGCCGCAAGCTTCCACACCCCACATCCCCCCACCCCGCCACCCCCTTGCAACACTTCCACCTTGGCCTTTAGCAATCTGTGTGAAAGCCATTAGAGCTTCATCTTTTGCCTCCATTCCAGCATCACTTAAGAACTAGCCAGTAAGGGCACTACACCACATGGATGAAAAGAGAGCACGAGAGCAAAGAATAGTGGCACAACAGGGTGGCAATCTCGGGTACACTTTGTTTTTTAGCATAAGAGCAAGGGCTAGCGGGGGTGACGGTAGCACATGGTTAAGTTTTCCTCCAGAAAGAAAATGTCAGCACTTTACTTGAGCGATCACAGGGCAGAGAAAGGCGAGGGCGAGAGGAGAATACATATCCAAGCAGGCACCTCGAGAACACAGTCAAATTCCTGGCTTGAATTACACCTCCCTCTCCAATCCACCATATAACTCTGCTCTCTCTAATGTAGTAACCTCTCAGACCAGTCCTCATCCAATTATCCTCATTTTCTACCCTCGCTTGTGAAAGAAGGGGGAAAAGCTTTCACTGTTCTCCCTCCTTTCCTACATTAATGGCGGTAGGAAGCTTGTGATGTCAGTATGCCATTTATTAAAAAGATGTATATGACTCAATTTGTCCCATCACTGCTATTCATAACCTAGTTATGCTCCCACTATATAATGAAAACAGTGCTTCGGAGAAAAGCTCGCCATATTTATTGTTCTCATCTTCCAAGGAGGAAGGGGAATGGTTATTGCTTTACTTCCATTGAATATTCTAATTTGAATAGGACAAGGTGCACTAACAGGACAGTGTTGGAAGAGAAGAGCCCATGAGAAAGAGAATCCACTCTGTAATTTGACATTACCGATGATATCTCTCACTCTCCCTTTTTTCCTCTCAGGGTCTAATTGTGGATACGGTGCCTTTGAAAGGTATTGCCTTGTTAGCAGAATTGTAATAGCAAAGGGTAAAGGATCATATGTGTTCAATACTCTTTTGTTGTGTTGCGATTTGCCTTTTAGAATGGTCTCAGGCTAGCGAGACATGCACAAAACCAGAATCAGCAGAAACGCTCTCCTGAACGCCGGCTTGCACCTCCTCTCAGGACACAATTAGAAACACTTTGTATCTTGTTTTATTTTCATCAGACTAGATGATACTTCTTAAGCCTCCACCTAACTTTCTTTTTTTGTTGATTTACACTGCGATAATTTGATTTGCTTTACAAAATCCTTTGTTTTATTGTCAATTTCTTTTGGAGGCAGTATAAATCATATGAACAATTGATTTAGTAATTTTGTGATAGAGCACCATAATAGCTGTTGTCATTTGTCATTTAAAATGCAATTTAATTGACGCAGAAGCTAAATTAATCACAATAATGAATAGGGTTACCTGCGGGTGTGTTTGATCCTGGTAGAGCAAAAAAAAAACCCCTTGTGAGGCATGTGCTAATTTCATAGTGCTTGAAAAAGAACTTGAATGTCCCCTATGCATCATCTAAACTCACATTATGGCTGGAGTTAACTTTGTGTGCTATATTATAGTAGGTCTTGCAGCTTAGAAGAAATGTTTATTTCTTATTGAATTACACCAGAGCAAATACACTAGATATAGTAACAGGATGACCTTACCTGTCTCACTGAGAAATTTATGGAGGTATTTATCAAGATAAAATATTCTTCTTCTTCCTTTTCTTCCTCTTCTTCTTCTTCTTCTTCTTCTTCTTCTTCTTCTTCTTCTTCTTCTTCTTCTTCTTTCTCTTCTTCTTCCTTTTCTTTCTCTTCCTCTTCACCCCAGTAAAGTTTTTCATTTTAAGCAGAACAATGTCTAATTTAGAAGCAGACATTTCACTGAATATTTCCAGCTTTGAATAAATAGGAATTTAAATGAAACTTCTTAACAAAATTCAACTGTTTATATAGTACAATGCAACAAGAGAACTCAAGAAAAAAAAATCTGTACGCATAATTGTCCCTCCTTATTGTTTTCGATCTTTTCCAGTTTCCATCTGCCTTTTTTTTTTTTTTTTTCTGCTTGCCTTCAGACTCTTGGATCTCAGAGCAGATAGTGGTGTCCTCTGTTCTAAATTTAGCTCAGAGAAAGTCAAGTGGCAGTCTGAAATGCTAACCCACCAGACGCTTCCCTATTTTTGTCTGTGCATCCTTGGCCAGGGTTATTGCAGTAGAAGCTGCCTGGACTTCTCACACACTGCTGGAAACTCTGCCTTTTATTATTGCTGCTTTGTTTAATATTGAGTAACACTGAGTGTGGCACAACTCACTGTCTGGCAATACTTCTCTGTGATGACACTTGTGACACCACCGACTGTTTTGTCACATTAGTACTACTTGGTTGATGCCACTAATTGGCTGTACTGACTGCACAGTGACACTACTGACTGCTCAGTAACACAGTGACACCACTGACCCCTCAGTGACACCACCGACCGCTTAGTGACACCGCCGACCGTTTAGTGACACTACTGACTGCTCAGTGACACTACTGACTGCTCAGTGACACTTCTGACTGCTCAGTAACACAGTGACACCACCGACCCCTCAGTGACACCACCGACCGCTTAGTGACACTACTGACTGCTCAGTGACACTACTGACTGCTCAGTGACACAGTGACACCACCGACCGCTCAGTGACACCACCGACCGCTTAGTGACACTACTGACTGCTCAGTGACACTACTGACTGCTCAGTGACACTACTGACTGCTCAGTAACACAGTGACACAGTGACACCACCGACCCCTCAGTGACACCACCGACTGCTTAGTGACACTACTGACTGCTCAGTGACACTACTGACTGCTCAGTAACACAGTGACACAGTGACACCACCGAACACTCAGTGACACTACAGGCTGCTCAGTGACACTACCGACTGCTCAGTAATACTACCGACTGCTCAGTGACACTAATGACTGCTCAGTGACACTAATGACTGCTCAGTGACACTACATCATCTAAACTCACATTATGGCTGGAGTCAACTTTGTGTGCTATATGCTCGGTGACACAGTGACACCACCGACCACTCAGTGACACTACTGACTGGTTAGTGACACCACCGACTGCTCAATGACACTACAGACTGCTTAGTGACACCACCGACTGCTCAGTGACACTACCAACTGCTCAGTGACACTACCTACTGCTCAGTGACACTACCGACTACTCAGTGACACTACCGACTGCTTAATGACACTACAGACTGCTCAGTGACAGTCCTGACATCTCAGTGACACAACCGACTGCACAGTGAGACTGCTCAGTGAAACAGTGACAGGCCAGACTGCCTATTGTGACGCCAGTCTGTCAGTGACACTACTGACTGCTTAGTGACACCACCAAACGCTTAATGAAACTACCGGCTGCTCAGTGACACTACAGGCTGCTCAGTGACACTACCGACTGCTAAGTGACACTACCGATTGCTCAGTGACAGTAATGACTACTCAGTGACACTACCAATTGCTCAGTGACACTATTGACTGCTTAGTGACAGTAATGACTACTCAGTGACACTACCAATTGCTCAGTGACAATCCTGACAGCTCAGTGACACAACCGACTGCCCAGTGAGGCTACTGACTGCTCAGTGAAACAGTGACACGCCAAACTGCTCAGTCACACTTCTGACTACAAAATGACATTTCTAATTGCTCAGTACAACTACTGACTGGTCAGTAACACTACTGAATGCTCAGTTACAATACTGACTTTGTGACACTACTGACTACTCAGTTGTCAGTACTGACTGCTTTGTGACACTCCTGACTGCTCTGTGACACTCCTGACTGCCAAGTGACACTCCTGACTGCCCAGTGACACTACTGACATTCTCAGTGACACTCCTGACTGCTCTGTGACACTCCTGACTGCCCAGTGACACTACTGACATTCTCAGTGACACTTCTGTCTGCCCAGTGACACTACTGACATTCGTAGTGACACTCCTGACTGCCCAGTGACACTACTGACATTCTCAGTGACACTTCTGTCTGCCCAGTGACACTACTGACATTCTTAGTGACACTCCTGACTGCCTAGTGACACTACTGACATTCTCAGTGACACTTCTGTCTGCCCAGTGACACTACTGACATTCTCAGTTACACTCCTGAATGCCCAGTGACACTACTGACATTCTCAGTTACACTCCTGACTGCCCAGTGACACTCCTGACTGCCCAGTGACACTCCTGACTGCCCAGTGACACTCCTGACTGCCCAGTGACACTCCTGAATGCTCAGTGACACTACTGACATTCTCAGTGACACTCCTGACTGCCCAGTGACACTACTGACATTCTCAGTTACACTCCTGACTGCCCAGTGACACTCCTGACTGCCCAGTGACACTCCTGACTGCCCAGTGACACTCCTGACTGCTCAGTGACACTACTGACATTCTCAGTGACACTCCTGACATTCTCATTGACACTTCTGACTGCCCAGTGACACTACTGACATTCTCAGTGACACTTCTGTCTGCCCAGTGACACTATTGACATTCTCAGTGACACTCCTGACATTCTCAGTGACACTCCTGACTGCCCAGTGACACTACTGACATTCTCAGTGACACTCCTGACTGCCCAGTGACACTACTGACATTCTTAGTGACACTCATGACTGCTCAGTGACATTTCTGTCTGCCCAGTGACACTACTGACATTCTTAGTGACACTACTGACTGCCCATTGGCACTACTGACATTCTCAGTGACACTCCTGACTGCCAGGTGACACTCCTGACTGCCCAGTGACACTCTTGACTGCTCAGTGACACTACTGACATTCTCAGTGACACTCCTGACATTCTCAGTGACACTTCTGACTGCCCAGTGACACTACTAACATTCTCAGTGACACTTCTGTCTGCCCAGTGACACTACTGACATTCTCAGTGACACTCCTGACTGCCCAGTGACACTCCTGACTTCCCAGTGACACTACTGACTGCCCAGTGACACTACTGACATTCTCAGTGACACTCCTGACTGCCCAGTGACACTCCTGACTTCCCAGTGACACTACTGACTGCCCAGTGACACTACTGACTGCACAGTGACACTACTGACATTTTCAGTGACACTCCTGAATGCTCAGTGACACTTCAGGCTGCTTAGCGACACCACTGACTGCTCTATCAGGTCAGTTTTTGTTTTAATTTCTCCTTTTTTCTCAGGTGGTCATCACCACTGGAGGTGAATGGGCAGCTGCAATTCTACACTCTCTATCAGTCCATTCCTAATGAGGAACCAATTGTGGTGTACAACAGCTCTGAGCTTTTTGAGGATTACACACTGCGAAACCTTGTCCCTGGGCATACTTACTTTTTCCAAATTTCTGTGAGTACTTCTCCCAGCTCCCAATGGCAATGTAATATGTTTATAATGTCAGCCCTTATAAACTTTATATAAATGTTATCTTACAATATATACACAGAGTGTCCAAATGTATGTGGACACCTGACCATCACATCCATATATGATCCTTTCCCACACTGTTGCTCTTCGGAAGCCTTACAATTTCTCATAACTGGAACATTGCCCCTGTGCACAAAGCGAGCTCCATGAATGCATGCTTTGGCAGTGGTAGACTCATAGAATGTCAGTGTTCTGCACAGAGCCCTGACCTTCCCAGAAGAGTGAACTTGAATGGGATGTAAATGCAGTTGTGATGCATTTTTTGTCCAAATACATTTGACTGTATTTTATACATATACGAGTGTAATTAAGAAGTGGATGTCATATATCATGGCCTTAAATCACCTTTTTACTCCATATTTACAAACACCAGTGATGTTTCACCACTGAAACTATTAAATCATATAAATATTAGTAATACAATCAAGCCAAAGATATGTCACCCTTGATCTTGACCTGTGACCTCAGGCATGCACAGCAGGTGGCTGCACCATCAGCGCCCCCAGCATGGCCCAAACAGACGAGAGTTCTCCAGAAGAAGTGCCGGCTCCCAGCGTTGCTTACGTTTCTCCACATGCAATAAACCTGACATGGGGACCTCCTCTAAAGCCCAATGGTAATTGCACTCTTCTGTCTTTATTTCCCCGTTTTATTTTTTTTACCTTGTGTGTTAGTTCCAGTTTTTCGTGTGTTTTTTTTTCTGGTGTACTTTTTCTTATGTACTGCTCAGAGGTTTATTTTTCTGATCAAATAACAGCATAGACTTCATACTGTGTCAATATTATCCTAAAATTAGACACAATAAATGGAATAAAACTGCATTTAGTTGTGGACACTAGTGAGCTCATTATGGGTTTTTATCCCTTTTTTCTCCCATTTTCCTTTTATTAGGACACAAATACAGTAACAATTCATTATTCAGTATCAACACTGCAGCAACAGTGTTTTATTCCCGCAATAAAAAATTAGTATGAATGTGTGTTCACGTGCCTTGTAACTGTTCACCGGGGGAAAAAAGTGTTAAAAGTGTCCCATCTAAATAATTTTTTTAAATTCTATGTCTTAAAATTGAATCTAATAATCTATGATTATTTACGTATTCATAATTGATCAAAGGTAACATGTATCAGAAATATGAATTAATGCAATGCCATGTAATATCAAAAATCTGCCGCAGATACACTCCAGATCTTTGCTCCAGTATTGCTATTTGTATATAATTTAACAGACCTGTTATTGTGGCTGGTGCTCAGCTTAAACCCAGCAGCGTGTAGGGTCAAAGCCAAAGCCCTGGTTAAAGGTGAACTCGGTGCTCTGGTCAGGTGAGGGGTGGTTCACATTTTAACGATGGGCCAGCCACCCGCTGACAACAAGCAGGAATGGAGGATGGCTTTGTGTGGTGGCATGAGAGCGAGCCAGACAGAGCGAGAGAGAGAGAGAAAGCGAGCAAGAGAGAGAGAGTGTGGCATTTTAAGTGGGTAAAAACTGCTCCCTTTTGACTGATGCTGTGAACTGCAGCTTCAACACTGGCAATAGCACACCACCTTCTCTTCATTCGCTCTTCTGACAGCATGAGAGCAGCACTTCAGGACCTGACCCTTAACCTTTGAGTAATCCAGATGAAACATAGTTTCCTTAGTATTACCTTAAACTCTGTTATATACTGTACCTACCTGATACTTTCCTTGAAGATAATTAATTGTATTTGGAAAATCTGGTACATTTTTCATAATGTTGTAATTTCCTCTGCGATAATGGCATAAAAAAGATATCGTTCTATTTTACTCTTTTTATTTTTAGCTATTTTTATTTTAACATATTTATATATATATGGTTAATAATTCTGTACAATATAACTATATTAAATAACACCAATAGGAATATTCATTATTTGGTATGTGCCAAATGTAGTCCAGCTTTACACCACCTTTTTAATAGTAATTTATTTATTACTGGCTCTTTATTAGTATTTCATAAATTTTATTAGCATTTTTTTTATTATATTTTATTTATTAGTAGTTTTATTAATATTTTATTATTAAAAAATAGGCTTTATCAGAACTTTTGATAAGTAAAACTTGACAGCATATTAATATTACAGTCATTACAGATTCTTTCGAATATGTCAGAAGAATATTGTGTTACTTGATTTGTTTAATATCTCAGACTGATCTAAGCAGTTTGCTCTTTATCTCAGTGTAGCTCCCTGAAACATTCCTATTTGAATAGGATTCCTATTAAAATAGACTTAAAATGAAGATGTAAACGATACAGAAAAAAATCTAAATGATGAAACCTCAAGAGATTGTTGAAGGAAATACTAGAATTCAATAGTTATTTTTATATCAAGATTGTTAGAGTTTGACATTTTAATGAGGTTATGATAATAATGTGTGAATTTCAAAATAGGTTTACTAGACCCAACCAACACAAAGCTGTGTTAATAATTTAACAAACATTTACAAATCAGCACTTTTATGAACATCTGCTTTTGTGACACAGCAAATAACTGCATATAAGAAAAGGAGCTTCTATTTCCAGAGGTGTGTTGGAGAGCAAGAACATGTAGCTCTTATTCTGTGATGACAAAAATATCTTGTCATTTCCTGTTCATATTAGTACATCTGTCCTGTTCTCAGTGACCCTGAGCACCTTTATCCATACTTTGTTGTGGGCAGCAAATGTCTATGGGTAGCTGTAAATAGAGCAGCGGCATTAAAAGGCTCTGTTTCCATGTTTTACTGCCCTCTCTCCCTAATGGCTGCCTTTAACACAGAGCTTTAAACAAAATGGCCTGTTTACACCAGGAAAGCTGAGAAGCATTCAGATATACACCCATCTGTGAACAGGACTATAATTAACGTGCATTTTTTCCTCAAATTTGCAGAAAGCATTTTCAAACTTCTGTTTCTTATTCATCCAATTTCAGTATGTCTGCATGATGTGTGTTATGACCAGTTACTATATTAAAACACACCCATACATTTCTTTGTTGAGCATCTACATACATACATAGAGCACATTTAGTAAAAGACATGCTCATGTAAATTTAGCAAATTGACACCGTTTCTTTATTTCTTTTTCTCCTGTCTGGAGCAGGTGTGATCAGCAGCTATGGCATCTGGATGGACGGCATACTGAAGCAGAACTCCTCATTTACGAGCTTCGGGACAGTCGGGCTGTCTCCCTGGAGCTTGCACAGCTTCCGTGTTCAGGCGTGCACAGCTCAGGGCTGCGCTCTCGGTCCTTCGGTGAGGGCCTGTCCCATTTACATTATGCTAAATACCCAAACGTGTCAGATGGCAGCTCGACATCATAAAGGTGATCGATTTGCTCGGTTCAATAAAGCACCTTCTGCTCGCGCTTGACATTTGGTGTAAATGCCACTCTGGGCTGGTTAATGCATTGATGGGCCAGATTTGGGCATTTTTCCAATATGGGTGCAATATTTAGGCAAATGGCTGTTTTTGCCAATGCAGCAAAAACTTACAGGGGGTGGAGGGGTGGATCGGAGTAAATGGGGTCTGGGTGCTTTGTCAAGTAGAGAAATGTGCTAAAAGAAATGTGTACGAGAATCATTTTCTGGTAGGATATTTTAATATCCTGTATTTAAATAGTTGAAATTGGCCTGTTTTGAAAGCTTGACCTTCGTAAAGATTTTTAACGAAAGATATGTTCTAGCAGGAAATATTTTTCTTTTCTTTCCTTTTATCTCTTTTTCAGACAGAGGTTTGGACCTCTGAAATGCCCCCAGTTGGCACCATGCCCCTGGAAATCCTCCCAGAGAGCTCAAAATCGCTTTGGGTAAAGTGGGAAGCTCCAGCCAAACCCAACGGCAACCTTAGTTACTCTGTTTTTTTTACCGGAACCTTCTACCAGCCATCAGGTAAATCTCTGCTCTCTCTCCTCAACGGTTCAGCACGGCTCTGAGTGAATATGACCCCCCCAACCTCTCTCGCCTCTGATCTCCCATATTGACTCCAGTTATTTTCCCTATGATTGTTTACACACAGTATGCAAAAAGGGCAGTGAACCCTAACATGGCGCTCGCATACCATAATGGTCGTAAATGAATTGTTGTCATTGGCCATTTCTCTCTGGCCGGCTGCTGGGAGGCAAGGAGATGCACCTCGCCCTTGGCGGGATAAAAGTGGACAGGTTTGTTAAAGAGAGTGTGATGGCACACTCAGAACGAATCAACCCCACTACTCACCTCCACAAAGCTCTCAGCTTTTTTAGAACCGCCTGGAGATAAATGTTCATAGTATGGAGGGACACACACACACACACAGGCACAAAGCTCCTGCATGAAGCCCAACAATCAAGGCTACATTATTTGGATATTCATTCATCTTCATTAAGCATTTTATCTTGGTTGGTTCATAGTAAATGTGGAGTCTATCATGAAAACACTGAGCATGAGACAGAATACAGCAATTTAATGTAGCCAATCGACTTAGCAGTTAACCCAACACATGTACAGGATTGAACCGGGGACCCTGGAGCCACTGTTCCTCCAAGCCACCAACATTATTCATAACTTCTATCGGTCTGATTTTTACATAATTGCATAAATAGTGACCTGTATGTTATTAGCAGCATTCAACCCCTTAAATTCACAAGACCAGTTAGATTCACATTTGCATAACTACATGCCGTTTCTTTCTGTTCTGAAGAAAAGCCTGAGCCACACTGCTTTGTATCATTGTACCTGCCATATTAATAGAATAGACTGTTGTGGTTTCTTTATCAAGAGTACATATGACCAAGGTGCACATGTATGTAATCCTGCGATGTTGCCCTAAGAACATTTGCCTCTGTCTGTGCATGTGCTTTTGTGCCTGATGATCACCTCACAACATAGCACTTTCTTCACATTTGTTAATAATCAGCAAATTATATATATAACTATATAACAATTTAACAATAACTATACGTTCGCCATCAGCACATGAACCTGAAATTGCAGTTGACAGTGATTTTCCTGTGTTGGCATCTAATTAAGCTGAGCTTGCCAGATGTATATTTGGATCACTTTACTTACAAGGCATTCAGTCAGCTTTGATAAATGTTTTTTGAATAATAGCCATTCATAAGCACTTGTCTGTTTTTCTTCACATTAACTGCTTATCAATAGAAAGTGCACATTATGGTTGTGATTGGTTGTAGCAAACGTACATGCTCCAAACCACAGACTACACAACTGCACAAACTAAAGCAATATATGAAGTCAGACTACAGCAGGATATGTTGCTCATACTGAACAACTTCAAGGAAAAGTCAGCGACTCAGCTGTAAAATGGAGAAAATCATGATCAGTCCTTTAAACACTTGAAACAATTAAGTCATCATTTAGACCAAATGGAGTGGTGCAGTTCAGCATGTGAATCCAAAACATTTCTCACTGATAGAGGCATTTTGCAGTATTACCACCTTTAGGCAAGTCTTTAGTTTGAGTTTAGTCTGAGGTTTAAATGTGTTCCCCACACAATGAGGGTCTTATTGTAGGTGCTCTTTATAAAATACAGAGCAAAAAATACAAAAAAAAAAAAAAAATTGTTTCAAACGTTCTTTTCTACCAAAATTTTATGGATGGTAAGATCTATTTTTTAATTATGATGGGGTACTTATTCTGCATCATTTAAGCTCCTCAAGTGTACCATTCCATCACACTACATCAAAATGGCATTCATTTTCTTTTTACAACTGGATGTTTATTTATTTATATATATATATATATATATATATATATATATATATATATATATATATATATATATATATATATGAAGGTACCCTAAACTCAGGGGTTTTCAAATCTATTGGGTAAACAAACCCAAATCCACATTCTGTAAGACTGTAAGTTTCTGTAACCCAAAGAACTGGCCATGCTGTTTTGTTAAATGTAGATTTATTATCTAAGACTACTATCACATTTAAACATTTTATTGTGTTAGAAACGTGACAAGATTGGACAGGATTAGGAACGAGTACATCAGAGGGACAGCCCATGTTGGACGTTTGGGGGACAATGTTAGGGAGGCAAGATTAAGATGGTTTGGACATGTTCAGAGGAGGGAGAGTGAGTATATTGGTAGGAGAATGTTGGACATGGAGCTGCCAGGCAGGAGGCAAAGAGGAAGGCCAAAGAGGAGGTATATGGATGTACTTAATGAGGATTTGAAGCTAGTGGGTGCAAGTGTTGAGGATGCAGACGATAGGGATAGGTGGAGAGAGATGATTCGCTGTGGCGACCCCTGAAGGGAAAAGCCGAAAGAAGAAGAAGAAGAAGATTGTGTTAGAAACGTACATGTATGTAACATGTGGCTAAAAAGCAATATTGTAAATGGAATGTCCTGTGGGAAGTGTTGTATTGTCCTAGGAAAATAATCCACACCAGAATGTGTGATATGGTCCAAAACATTTCTGGTAGATTTAAAAGGCACATCAAGCACATCTGTACCAGGTCTTTCAGGATTCCAAGTACAATTTTAATGTTGTAAGACTGGAATTATTTTCTCCCACTTACTCTCAGCCAATTCCTACCCTCCAGTTAGGTCTCCTCTATTACACAACGTCTACCAACATCTATCAGAGAGAACAAAGCCTATCAAAAAGGCTATGAACCCCGGTGACTGCATCATTTTAAACTGCTACTCATGCAACATCGGGGGTGGCAGAGCACACTTGGATCAAAGCGCCACAAATCCAGCGATAGCATGCATGAGCTGACAAACACTTATAATTGGCTAGTGTCACTGTGTTTGACAGGAGAGAGAGAGTCTATACTACTGAAGGTAGATTTTGATATTACAATATCACAGGTTTTAAGCAGAAACCTGTGAAACTAGTGCTTAAGGTTCCAGTCTTAAACCACAAGTTACAAACATTTCTTGTGGAATAAAGGTAAGCTATATAACCAAATAAATGTAGACTCCTTACTATTACACCTGTATGTAGTTGGAAGCACACAATTTTACAGGATGTCTAGCATCATGTTTTCAGTTTCACTGGAACTAAAGGACCCTGTGAACAAACCACCTTCCATAAAGACACAATTGAGCCCTGAACGCACCTTTGGGATGAATTGAAATAGCACTAGCCCTCCTCACTTGACATCAGTGGCCAACCTCAAAAACCCTCTTGTGGCTGAATGAGCACAAATCCTTGCAGCCACATTCCAAAATGTAGAGACTCTGTATTGAGATAACAAATCTGTGTTCATGTATGGCGCATATGTATTGATTAGATGGTCAGGTTGATGGTCCACACCCTTTTTGCAACATCAAGTGAAATAAATAAAATATATATATTGGTCAGTGAACAAATCCTATGGAAGTTGCATGCATGCTTGAAGAGGATTTGAAGTAGTGTTCTGTGCTGAGAAGTTGAAAAGTTTATGAGGTGCAGAAGCATTAAGTGAAAAGTGCGCAGGACAGAAAGTTCTCTTCATTGGTGAAAGGGATACATGAATATTTCCATGAAGGTGGATCTAATCCGATGTCTTGTAAGCAGCAGGCATTTCACCAGCAGGAAGTATAATTTATTGGCCGGTTGCTGGCCATCACAGATTAAGAGAAACGTCGATCAGTAATGACCCCCTCTACATGTTAGTATTGCCGTAAAGCCAGCTTTTTATGTCAGAGATATCGGAGTGGGAGCTATTACATATGGCAGAGGTGAGCAAGGGACTGTGGACCACAGCTAGCATTATTAAATATTGACTAGCACTGTGATTTACAGTATGTAGAGCTAGAGGGGGGAAAGACTTTTTAACTGTGATATATTCTTTAGTTGCCAAACACTTCCCTGAATGTTTTACTGGGAATGAAGCAGATGGCAATGGCAATTTATGTCTTGGAATTATTTGTGTGTAAGTTCTCACTAAGAAAAAAAATAACAAAACAGAAATAGAAGTAGGAAATTGGTGCAAGAAATTTTCCGCTAAAACAATCCTCACAATACACCAGTGATTTATGTTTTCATTGAAGAATCAAAAAGAAAGAAAAAGTAGTTTGTGTCTGTCTCCTTAAAAGAGCAATTCAGGTTTGGTCATGTGGAAACAAGAACCTAGCCACATTCCCGCATTTACACAGCATATGCATGAGAGATGCTTTATTTTGCCATCATATTCACATCATTTGCATGTAACACGGTGCAATTGATGCATCTGTTGTGGAACTGAGCGTATAAAGGTCTTCTGAAATCAAAGACAGAAACAAGAATGAACTCGAGGAAAAGAAATTAAATTTTACCGAAGCAGAGTAATCACAATATATATCACACACTCTGTTTAATGTATTCTGAACTGCATCCAGCTGCTATTTCTGCCTCCTCTGTAACGTTCATTACAGCCGAGTTCATTTTACCGCTCCCATTAAGTTGCACCATTTGTCTGTAACTGTCTGTTAAATATATATCCTCATAGATAAAATGACATGATTCTGTTAGACAGCTTTGGTCCTTTGTACAGTTTCTGTGGTAGTGAATTGCTGGTTACTTAGTACAGTAATATGCTTTTTTATGGTTCTTTTATTGTGTTAGATGAATGTTTACATTTCCTGTTTAGAATATTGCACAAAGGTATTAATGGCATTGCTGGAGACAACACTAATAAGGTTCTGCTCTTGGCATGTGTTAAAGGAGAGAACTTGAGTGAAACAGAAGAGCCAGTCTTTGAGACACGAGCTCTGCTCACAACGGCCACAGCAAGCCGCTGGGTGTCTGCAAGAGGTCTGCTTCCCTTCTCTAACTACAGCGTAAAAGTGAGAGCTTGCAACAGTCAGGGCTGTGTGGAGAGCGCCTCCTCCAGCATCTCCCTCCCTCCAGCAGGTTAGTACACTACATCCATGTCTGCTTATCATTTTCTGTGCATTGTAACTCATGCAACAGCAACTGAGATGATCCTCTTGCATCTAAAGCTAAACCAGTGATTAGAACAAAACTGTCTGAAATGTAAAAAAAAACAACATTGAAGCATTGAATTAACTTCTGAATTCTGATTAAAGTTGCTTCTATTCTGTTTGGTCATGGACATTGTCACTAAATTAATGCACCTAAAGGCTTTTATATGTAACATGGCGTGTGGCATGGCATGATCCAGTTGTGCTCTCGGCATGAGGCAGCGTGAGGCGTTTGATCAAGCTGGAGTAGGCTCTCACCCCACCAGGCCAGCTGGGAGACAGTCCACATATGCTGCCTGACAGAGAACAATGCCTGCTGCCGGTGATCTAAAAGACCAGCCCTGTCCTCTCTAACTGCAGACACACACATAAAGACATGCAAGACAAGATCAACCATTGGAGGTTTATTACTGTGCTTAAGAGTCGCACTTTCCCACTGTTAAATTGTTGTTGATTTTAATTATGACTCTTACGCCATTGGAACGTTCTTTTTTATGACCTTCTTATGGCAAATAAAAGGTAACAAGTCATTGGTTAAATAGGGCTTGGTTCATGCTTCCTTTTTTAATGGTGTGGGAACTTATTACTCTGATTTACACACAGGCTGGGTGTCGGGAAGCGTGCACCAAGCACTGGGATATATACATGGGTAAATTAGCCACAGGGTGATAAAGGAGGAAGACATGTTTTGAGGGAATTGGCTTGGCAGGATGGCAATAGACACACACATGGGTAAGGTAGAATGATGGGTTGTGTTTAATGTTTGGACCTGCCTTTTTTCTCTTGATGCTCAAGTCATTGCTCATCAGGTCACCAAAGAACCAGAAGTTGCGTATCATGTGGTGTGCATATCACACAGCAGGAATCTTTATCATATCAATTTGATCAGCCTCATTTTTCCCTCCAGTCCAGATGTCTAGGAGGCCTCCAGCCAGGCAGTGTGTACGATAATCCAGCCTCCCTCCACACACACATCGCTACTGATCAAAGCACAAAATAGGCCTCATAACCACCACTGCAATTGTTCTTAATCCTGGTAAAACCAGAATAAGTACCAAAGAGGGGACCTTCATCTGTCTCCACCAAGCCATGATGCTTTGTCATTATGCTGTCCCTCAAAGCCTGCTGGGTTCCACAAAACATACAGTTTTTTTCCTAGAATGGAAGGAGGTATGATTTCTAAATGATTGTCCCAGTGGAGATAAAACAAGTCTGTTTCTCAGGGACCAGCTTTTCTAAATGATACAAAACAGTGCAACGAGAGCTTGATACTTGCTTGACACAGTATTTCCTTGGACCCAGAAATGGCACGTTAGCGTTCATGTCGAACCATGGAAAGCAAGGCCTTGGCTCACGGCACTGCCTTTATGAACAGCAGGCAAAGAGCAAAGTTGAAGTTTTGCAAGAAAAAATGTTCAAGTTCAAAACAAAGGCACGAGGAAGTATAAATTTTAAATACCACACGTTTCCCTCCACTCTGCTCAGCCAGATCTTTAGGCTTCTTGTAGCTGAACTGAAGCCTTGTCTCAAACTGTCCTTGTTATATCAAAGAACAGAAGGCAGAGAAAGCTAAAAGATCCAGAGGAAACATAAAAGTGCATAGTTTAAAATGATTAGTGACACTTTTGATATACCTGAGAAAGGAGGGAGCCGAAACAAAGGGGAAACTCCATGCCGACTGTTTGATGAAATAAGTCTGTAAGGAATTAACTCTTTTGTCAACTGGTTGTCTTTGTTCAATCCAAGCTCTCATTATATCTGTTGCTCTTGCTCTCTCTCTCTCTCTCTCTCTCTCTCTCTCTCTCTCTCTCTCTCTTTCTCTCTCTCTGTGTCTGTCTGTCTGTCTGTTTCATCTGCTTCTGATTTTTTGTCTGTTTCTTTTGTTTATGTTCCGCTCTCTTTTTCAGTCTTTCTCTCTGGGTTTCTTTCTTGGACTGATGTTGCACCACACCAGCTAGCACTATTACCCAGACATCTTTTGTCATAAAGCAAACATCCTTTATATGTGAATACATAATCATAGGCAAAGTAGAGAGTTTCTGTTAGCAGTGGAACAGCGGATTGCAGTTCAGGCCGGTCCGTATGCTCATCATCATCATTATGTTTATGGACACTTGGCCACTTAATCCTAACCGGGCTCTAGTAGCAATGGCAGATGGAGGAAAACTGCAGAATGGCATTTAATACCATGGTCCATCCAGGAAAGCTCATCCGTTCCCTCCAATTAGGGCTTGCATCCCAGCACCCAGCGCTTTTCAAGCCTTACACAAGCACTAGTGCATTATGAAAATTGGAGGTTGGCAGCAAAAGCGATTTTGAGCCATGCTGAATTGAGTGATGAGGGTCTCCCACCGTAAAACTGGCCCTGACTCTTACACAACAGCATATGGAAACACTGGGTTGTGTCACTTTATTGTCTTTCTTCGCCTGTTTGTTCCAGTTCTTCCTGTCAACGCACATGAACGATGGGAATGGCAAGCTCAAAGAAGCCTTGTGTTTACTGACATCATTGGCAGGTCACTTGCTCATCAATCAACGCTTTAGTACAATTTCTGCTCACGCATTTGCTCAGAATATCAGTTGATCTCATTCCACTCATCGGTCTATGCTCAGGGGACCGGGAGCATTGGGAGTTTATTTTGCCTTTGTAACTCATGCCCTCTTTGACCCTTTTTTTCCCGTTGCAAGTGCAATTGGTATTCCACAGAGGCACTTCTATTTGAGCATGCACAAAATGACTTAAGTAATCAACAGTTATTGAGTGCTTGTGGTTGCATGAGAGGGATGTTGATTGAGAATGAGCCTTCACTTAAGAAGAGAGCCTCACTCCTATTCCTCGAGTGGTGTATTATTGAAACGCATGCCGACCGGATTGCTACTCAAAACAGATGACTCGCCTGAAGTCCTTACCAAGTGGCGCTGCATGCAGCAGGATCGCCTTGTTTTCCTTCATAATGGATGTCTTCGAATCTTTCCGCAATTTGTTTTAACAGCTTACAAATCATGCTGAAAAGTGTACTTTAAAAGCATAACTGTAGCATCTTGCATTATGCATTAGCATTAAGGGTTGGTATAGTGTTGAGATGTAGCAAGGAGGACAAACACAAGTTAATAAAATTAGTCAGACATTTTGGCAGACATTTTGGTTGAAAGAACGTTGTATGTGAAATGTCAAGGGTTCTTTATGTAGAATTCACTGTATATGAGTCCTGTCTTTATCAATTAAGTCATTTTAAATGAATCATAATGTAACATTGTGAAATTTGTCTAAAAATCCTGCTATAAGGTAGTACAGTAAGTGGTTTAACCCTTGTTAAATCCCTCCCTTTTGTTTGGAGTAAGAATTGATGCTTGATTCAGTGTTATAATGTTACATCCATCTACATTACATCACCACTGACAGTACTGCTCCGGAGCATATGCCACTATGGACTTGGCCTTCATCTGTTTTTTACTTTCTCCCTCTTCCTCTATCTCTCTCTCTCTTTCGGTCCCAATGCCCCCAGCTCCAGATGGCCTCTTGCCCCCGAGGCTGGCAGCTGCCACCTCCACCTCTTTGCAGGTGGTGTGGCTCAGTCCCTCGCGCCCCAACGCTCCTGGGACACTGCGCTATCAGCTCCACATGAAGAACCCAGCCACCCAACACATCCTGCAGTGAGTCTCCATCCAGCAGCGCAACTAAACACACTAAACACACGGCTATGTCACACACACCCTTACACAGAGTTTTACACCAGCTGCACATGTAGGTCACTGGCATTAAGGAGGGATCTGCCGTAGTTCAAAATGATTTTGTTTTGTATTATTATCTCATTTTGTTTGTTCGTTTGTACTTTGACTATTGATTATTATTAGAAAAATATTAGAAGCTGTCATGTGTATCCTGTACATGTAGTTCCTGATTGTATCGTCACACTGCAGAGATGTAGCAAGGAGACCCAGGGCCTAAATCTAAAATGGCCAGCTTCATCTGATATGTATGCATTACATGCTCCTTGACAACAAATTGCTATTTAATCAGAGATGGGGAAAATTCTCATTCTGTTGTAATAAATAAATGACTAGGTCCATGTATTATATATCAGCTTCATTTCCTGCCATTCTGTTCAAATGTATTTCATTGTTCAGGTGATTTTTTTTCTATATATATTATAGTCCTATAGTAAATTTGATAGCAATGCTTGCTGAAAATTGGCGGCACTCAAAAGCTAGCATGAAAACACTGAGGTCCTGTTTAAGGCATTAAATGAGCTATGTGTATAGAGTTGTTTTAGCAGGAAATCAAATAAAATGTGCTTGTTTATGATTTCATATCTCAAGCATGGAAATAGAGGATATTTAAATTGATGAGCTTGTTTTAATTTGATCTCAGCAGGTGGATCCAATTATTTTTGAACCGAGAGGAAAACGTTTAAGTTTCAGACAGGAAGTCGGCAGATTAGGTTTGTGTTTTATTGTTGTATAAAACATTCTGCGATTTGTGTGTGTGTGTGTGTGTGTGTGTGTGTTACAGACTGGTGGACAATGAGACAGAAACAGCATTTACTCACCTGGTAGAGGATCTGGAGCCATACACAGAGTACCAGTTCAGACTGCTGGTGTCTAACCACTATGGGGAAGCTAGCAGCTCCTGGGTGTCTTTCCGTACTGGCCAAGACCGTAAGTCTCTCTCTCTCTCTCTCTCTCTCTCTCTCTCTCTCTCTCTCTCTCTCTCGCACACACTGTCTTACTCTTCCTCACTCTCTCTTTTACTCATACTCTCTCTTTCTCTTATACTCTTGCTCTCTATTACACTCTCTCTGCCTCTCTCTCCCACTTGTTTTTCTGTCTTTCTGTCTGTCTCACACACACACACACACACACACACACACACACACACACACACACACACACACACTTACACACAGATATCCAAATCCACATCCACAGTTATGCACAAATTATTTGTGTGTATTTCTGATCTTTGTCACAGATGTTTATGGTACAATAGTTTGTTTGAAAAGCCTTATTCATCACATGCAGCAGCAGAAGAGTTGTGTGTGTGTGTGTGTGTGTGCGAGTGTGTGTGTGTGTCCGAGTGTGTGTGTGTGCGAGTGTGTGTGAGGGTGTGCGAGTGTGTGTGTTTGTGTGCAAGCACATGCAACAAAGCTAAGGTGCATGTCTCCTAGATGACCTACTTCATGTCATTGTGGACTGATTACTGTAATAGAATCATATTAGAGTTTATAACAGACATTCTTTGCTAAGTTATAAATTAATTATACTTCAGTCTATTATCACATGCATTCTAATTAGGGAGATACTATTTGCATACACTCAAAATGCCTTGTATTATGGACCATCACCTCTTCATTACCATGCAGAGTGCTACACCCACTTTCTCTCTCTCTCTCTCTCTCTCTCTCTCTCTCTCTCTCTCTCTCTCTCTCTCTCTCTCTCTCTCTTTCTCTCTTTTACACACACACACACACACACACACACACCTTTTGCAGTGATTTACACAGTAACAGTAACTGCAGTTTTAATTTCACTAGGTGACTAATTAAAACTGCACATTTGTGTGCATACAGATCCCTGTGATCTCCAGTACAAAAGAAAAGAAAATAATGACCCTAAAAGTATTATATACTATAATAATTATATCTAAAAACATTCCTCAGTATATGATAATCAATAATCAATACAATAATCAACACCAGAAAGAAAATGTGAAGTCAGTCAGATATAAAACATGTTACATAGTTAATATAAAAATATCGGTCTAAACCTGATTTCATTTCTTACACAATATTTGTATTGAACATTTGTATGTTCTAATGAATTGAGATCAATTACATTTTATTTGTATAGCGCTCTTAACCATGGACAAAAATCAGCTTTACACAAATATAGAAATTCCACACCTGAAATTAAAAATGTATGATTTTTTCCTAGTTAGAGACCATGTAAGTAAGAAACCTTGAGAGAAACCAGACTCCCTTCTAAAACTTTTTGGCCCAGAGGACAATAAATGGAATTTGTGCCAGTTTTGTTGTGTCCATGTTCAGTATGGAACGTCTTTGTCATGTCCCACTCCACAGTGGTGCTTAATATGAAGCTCGTATGAAAGTATACACACAGGGCTTTAGGAATTTGTAGTGGTGGGCAATGGACAATATATATATGATATATAATTATATAAAAATCTATATTTGAAGGTGTTCTCTTTAACTACTAAAATGCTGTGTAAGGTTATTCCAACAGAGTGAAAAACACACATCTCACACTGAAAGCCCACAGAGTCCTGACTCATTTTATATCAGAGTTGCAGAGATAAAACAATTCATAAGATTATATTGATTGAAATTGCCCAATTACAATAGAAAGGAAAATAAAAATGCACTATCCCTGTCATAAAAGTAAAATTTAAAAAAGAATGAAAAACAATTACAATAAAAATAGATATAGAATTAGCTGTACTGTAGCAAAGGGGAGAAATGTAAAGAAAATATAAAAATATACATATGGATAAATCTGCATCGGTGAAAGAAAAGTGACATTTATGCTCATGTTCATGCTCATGTTCATGAGTTTTTTTCTGAATTCAGTATTACTTTATCCAATGTGTTCAGTGTTTATGTGTTCAGTGAGATGGACCCTGAGTGCTACATGATACTGTTTGTAGCGGTTGCAGTCCTAAGCCGTCTTTACGGTTTTTAAGTGGTACCATCTGCAGCATTCTCACTGATCTTTAGGCCGTTCATGCGCTGTTTCATCGTATCAGGTTTTCAGGTGATGAGAACTCCAACCAGAGGTGGGTTATCAGGACGTGGCTCGGGCAGGTCCCCAGGGCAGAGGGGGTCAAGATTACTGGTAATTACTAGTTTGAATCATGTAGAGCGAGTGTGATCAATTCATGTAATATTAACATGATCCAATTACCTTGTGAAACCTCATGAGGATGTTGGAACTGACAGGAAGAAATAACTTTATTATTAAATGAACCTAATTAAATCATGTGCAGAACAACAGAGCAGCAGGTAATGTTGTTACTTCACAATGCCAGCGACTCAGCTTTGATCCGAGCTTTGTGTGTAGCGTATAGCGTGTGAATCAAGTGGCTTTTTTTCAGCTTGGTGTAGATTAAAAAATGTTACTTTGTTGATCAGGTTTATGTTCAAGACACACAATAAAAAGGTATTACAAGCCTTCAGCATTATACAGTATCAATACCACTGGTAAAGTTTTCAATTTACAGACAAGATACTATTATTTTACAGCCATGAAGCCACAAGAAGCGTGTTTGCTATGTGAAGCTCTTAGTCGTGGAAATTTATCATGCTTTCTAAAAATGTTTTGCAAAGAAACGCAAATATATGAGTCAGTAATGAAAGCATATTTAAGCATAATTAGTACATACTCAGGGCCGCTGTGTTAGTATTAGTGATGCTGCCATCATGTGGCAGCAGTGCAATTCATAACATACAGGTGAAAAGCTTCAGTTCATGATCATATGAAACATCACAACAGGGACCCCAGGGACAACCACCAAACATGCTAGCTTGATTCTTTCAGAAACTGCTGCTATCTTTGGATTTCACGTGTAAAAGTCTGTGCAATGCTGCAGGCAGAACTTCCTACATGATCCAGGAGGTCAGGCAGATGACCAGACTGCTTCAAGCTGACAGGATGTCTACTGTGACTCAATTACTCCTTTCATCCATGTTGGGCAGAAAAGCATCTCGTATTAATTGCACAACACACAGAACTGTCATGCAGATGACTTACAACAGCATTGGGTTCTGTTCCTGCCAGCCAAGAACAGGAAACTGAAGCTACAGCACACACAGGCTCAATGAAAGCTGACAGGTTTAATAGTGGAGAAAGACCGGGTGATGATTTCCCTGTCTTAAAATGACCTTAATAAAAACACAAAGCGAAAATTTTTCTACACATTATGTAAACAAATGATTAAATAAGTAAACTTTGCCATAAAGGAAATGGTTGTTTAATATATAATTATATACATTTCCCGTATATAACGGCTTATAAACAACACACACGCACACACGTCATCAAATAGTCGCCAGAAAAGCAGCAGTAAATAAACAGAGAGAAAGACTTGGCGTTTTTGTCAACGTAATGATCAAGGGAGAAGAAGGACGAGCAAGGTAAAATAATAGGAGAGGGCCGTATGTCTAATTATCTGTTGCTTTTTTTTCCCCTATCAGCAGCAATAACTGTTCTTGTCTCTAAATTAGAAATACCCCTAGAGAGAGTTCCCTTCTGTTCTCCCCAGTGCTCTAAACACTCAGGTGAAGGCTGTGCTGCCCTACATTTTTACACCCTAGTGCTAATCACAAATAATCACTGTGGCTTCTTTTTCCTTTTTATTTCCCTGTATTTGTTTTTAAATATCGTATTTTATTTTCTTACATGATCTTACCTTTCTTTCATGTTTCTTATAAAGGGCAGGCTGTACATTTAAGATATCTTGATATTTTCATTGAATAGGAGCACTAGCCTGACTGAAACTTTTCAAGTGAAGATGCATGAGGGTTTAATGTATTCAGAAAGATCTCTTGCCTCGGATTTTATCATTCAATTAAAATTTTATAACCGTCTTTTTAATGTAATTCCTCATGTGAAGTTTTTCTCCTTTGACTTGTCAGCCAGTCCTGTGAACATAAACTTTAGCATGTAGGCTTTCCCTTTCTCTTCTGCCTGTCACACGTGCAAACACAGCGCAAAAGATCTCAAGTTTTGTCATTTTATAATTTGCATCTACAGGATTTTATTTCACACAACGTTTGACATTAATTATTGTATCTAGTTGTGAAAACTGTATGATTCACTGATCACATTTAAGGATTCCATTTCAACTCCACTGAAAGATGCCTTGCCATCCACTTTAATATTTAGAACCTATTCTGCTTATTGTGGGGACAATAAAAAAACTTGTACAGTTTACATTGAGAAATGATTCTGTTCTAGTTCTCTTTATCGCTTCTGCTGAGGATGAACTTGCATGATCCACAGCTGTAGATGTGTTACGGTTAGAAACCATAAAGATGGCTTTGGGTTGTAATAGCCACGTCTCCCTCAGTGACCAGCTTTAGTAGACTAGATTTCATGTTTAATCTAGAATGAACTTCCTGGTTGCATAATTGATATCTAGTGTCACCCAAATGAGGGTGGGTTAAATTTTGAGTCTGGTTCCTCTCAAAGTCTCCTCACATTGTCTCACCATCTCCTCTGGCTTGCTCATTAGGTAATAAATGAATAAAAATGTAAATCTTATATCTTGATTTTTATATATTTCAGTAAGGCTGCTTTGTGACAATGTCAATGTTTTTTGATTGAACATTTTTTAAAATCGGGTCTAATTTTAAAAACTGAGTTAAGCAAATAGTTTACGCACTTTCTTTGCATGAGAAAAACATATTCTTTAGTCATATTTAGGCAGACTGACTTCTTTTACCATTGTAGGGATTTTATTTATTTATTTATATATAATATTTATCTCTAACATTTATCCATAATGAGCAAGCCTAAACATTCCGGTGGCAAAGAAAAACTCCCTGAAATCATAAAGAGAGAGAAACCTTGAGCAGGCTCAGAAGGGAACCCAGCGTGATCTGGGTGACACTGGGCAGGAAGTAAAGTAAATGTAAATAATCTCCTTCCTACGACAGTTATCTTGTCATCATATTGTATTCTCCACAATGCAAGGTTCTAAATTCTAAAGGTTTTTGGTTCAATATTGCTAGGTTCTCTTAAAATAAAGACATCAAAGTATGTTATTGGCATAAAAGCTCACTTTTGGTAATAACCCTTTTTCCCCCCAGTAGTGGGTAGAAATTATACCACACAAAAAAGGACCTCTCATTCTTTTGAAGAAAGAATTGTTTTCTATCTCAGAAAAGGCCAACTTATGTGGCTTCAGTCATGATCTTCCTTTGGCAGATTTGCTGTTATGATTTTCTCTCATATGAGATGCTGATATGATGATGTGAAACACTACAATCCACTAAGATGTACTTTGACTACGACATTGCTCGATTCCTAGTGCCCCGATCCCATATTCATTTTAGCTTCTATTAGCAATCCTGACCTTCACAGCGATCCTCCCATCGAAAAGCCATCCACAATGTTAAAAATAATCCTCTCGTTCTTTTCCTTTCCCAACCCTTTCCTTCCATGCCTTGTCATTTGATTGTGTTATTCTTATGCTAACCAAATCCTTATAAATGTAATTTAAGGCTTGGTGGCTCGCGCTCTTGTTTTTCCCCCCTTCTGCTGTCCAAGGAAAGACCGGGGCTTAAGTATCCCAAACGTCCTGCGATCACAGCCACCACTGCCAACACCCTGACGGAGGCAGCCTGGTGTTATTGCACCGCGTTCTCGTCAGGCGCCCCAAGAGCAGTAAAGCATCAATAAAATCAAAAGCACCTGCATCTTAAATGAAATTTCAATTGAAAAACTTAACAGCCCTTCAAATTGCGAAATTTAACACAGACCAGTAAAGCTTAAATAACACTTTGCCTCTACAGACTGAGGCGAGGCTAGAGAGTGAGCAGAGGAGGCTTGGATTGAGGTGAAGGAAGCAAAGGAGGGGTTTGCGTTCAAGGTGACTTGATTGTCTCATGTGGTAAAATTATTAACAATTAAGGAATTTCTCCAGAGAGACACATTGGATTTGCCAGCACAGGTACATTTGCAGGTTTTTTTAAGCAGTGTCAGAGGTGGGGGTGGGATGGGGGCTTTTTCAGTATTCATGGAAGCTCTCGAACCTTTGTGGTAATTGAATCAGTTAGAGTGCTGAGTGGAGCAAGCATAAAAACCTGTTAACCCAAAGGTCAGATCTGTGCATTGTTTATTTATCAGGAAGTGTGGGGGCGGGGAGGGGTTTGGGGTAGAATCTACACTGATGACCCCCTTCCTCACACCGCCTTTACGGCACACACTTATCTCCATATGTGTTTAATGAAGAACTTGGTTTGTTTTCATCAATTTCAACACTTAAAAGCCTAAAAAAAAGCACATGGTCATAGGACTTTAGGACGTGGGATGCTCATAAACAAACTAAAAGGTGTTTTTGTAATGTTTATTTGGAGTTCTTTTTAAAAGTCAATCATATTCAGTTTGACCTCTGCTAAACATGAAACTTTGTAGTTAGCTTTGTTTTTTTAAATTTTTTAAATTTTATTTTATTTTTAGCTTAGTCGTGGTACGTACAGTAGTGAGCTCTGGGGCCTAAAGCTCATTCCATATACTCAGGTGGGACAAGGTGGTGATGTGGATGTGGAAGTGGGCCATCTGTGGGGAGACATCAGCAACCCAGCATGCATGAGAGAGCGAGAGCCAGTCACCTTGATCAGACGTGCCCTTGCTGCCTCGCCATTACCACTGCTACTGTGGGACGTAAATGTAGGAGGAAAATATTACCTGCAAATGAGCTTTCATGGGGCCTAAATATCAATCAGACACCCGAGGCTAGAGAGTCAGGCAGAGAGGACGCACACAACACACCACAATGGAATTCGTTCTTATTTTAGGTATCCAGCTTTACCTTTTTTTAATTTCCTAGTTGCTTTTCATTAAACTTTAAACCTACCACATACAATAGCAATTCATTTTTGGGTGGCTGTGTGGGGGTGGATGTGGGTGTTTTGTCTTTTTTTGGGTGGCTGTGTGTGGGTGTGGCTCTGGGTTTGTGTGTATGTGGGGGTTGTGTGTGTGGGTGTGTGTGTGGGGGGGGTGTTGGCTCTGTGTGTGTTTTTATGAAAAACCCAAGCTTGGAGTTCCACAAGGATTTTTTGGCAATGTGCACTGATGTCCAGGCTGCTGTTCTCTGCAAACCACTCAGAGAAAATGATGTCAGAAGACTTCAATGATTTCTTTCAAATCATCACAGATTCTGCTTTCTTCTCTTCTTCCGTCCTATGCATAGTTTTTTGGAGATATGAGTTGCCAATAACATACATACAGTTTTCACTTATTAAAGATCCAATACCGTGTCAGCATTAGAATTTTGTCTCTTGCTTCTGTCTGTCATTTAGGCCCTGAATCTGTAGACCCTCCAATGCTGTATGAGATCCACCCGAGAAATGCAACCATTTCCTGGTCTCCTCCCTCACGCCCTAATGGCATCCTTACCAACTACAATGTCTACCAGAACAGCCAACTCATTATCACCGTGCATGCAAACACCACCAGCCTCACCCTCTCTAATTTGGCACCCTACCAGCACTACTTCATCCAGGTAGAGGCATGTACTGAGATGGGCTGTACCCTCTCAACTAATTCACACACACTCCACACACCTGCAGCCCCTCCAGAGGGTGTGATCAGCCCTCAGCTCTACTCCGATACACCCACCTCTGTCCTGGTGAACTGGGCTCCACCGCTGCATCCCAACGGACCACTTGAGAGCTACATGTTGGAACGGAGAGTTAATGGCAGTCAGCAGATTTCCAAAGTGGCCACCATGATGCCTAACCAGACTCTCACCTACCTGGACAGCTCAGCATCTCTCAGTCCCTGGAGCACTTATGAGTATCGGGTGATTGCCACAACCAGGCAGGGAGGTTCCAACAGCAGTCAGTGGGAAAAGGTCACAACCCGACCTTCACGACCTGCAGGCATAGAGCCACCCAAAGTGCTGGTGCTTGGGCCCGAGTCTGTCCAGGTAAAATTCTGCAAGTTTATCAGTTTATCAGTTTCATCTTCTGAAGTAATTTTATTCTAATAATTTGTAATGCTGTAAAATATAACCACAACCTAATTAAAGCTAGACCTATTAAGGCCTATTAAGACCTATTTTATCTTAATTTAAAAAGCAAAAACTGAAGACTTTTTCCCCCAGGATAAAGCACTACTTAATGGTTCTTTCTAGAAAGACGGAATTGAGAGTTATCCTTTCAGAAAAGGTTTCAAGTAAGAGTCCTGTAGTGGTGTCCAATCTTATTTGTAAAGTGAATGCCAGTGTGAGTGAAGGTTTTTATTTCAGTCAAGCAGAAAGCACACATGGTTCCACATGTTAAACCAGTTGATCTCACTTTTTGTGGACTCAGGTATGGCTTCTGCTCGGTTGGAATGCAATTTTTCACCCACACTGACTCTTTTTAGAAAACATGTTACAGCCCTGCTCTGTATAAAACAAGAACCACTGTCATATATGGTTTTCCTATACACAATATGGCCCAAAGTATGTGAGCCCCTGACCATCACACTCGTATGTGGTTTCCCAGACTGCACCTCACCCAAAAAGATCTCACTAATGCTCACGTGGCTCCAAAATCTAACGTCGTGAAACATCTTTCGAGAAAATTGGAGGTTATTCTAACAGCAAACAGACAATCTGGAATGAGATATTCAAAAAGCATGTCGTCGCTGTCAGGCAGAATTCTCGTATCTCCAAAACCGTTATTTTTCAGGAAATTAAAAAAATGCCGTACCTTATCTGCAGTGCACAGGGTTTAGTCCGCGTTGCAGTGGATTGTCTTGCACTAAATTCCTGTCCTCAGACGAGCACCAGAACTATGATTTTTTTTTATTTGAGCCCAGTGTTTTGAAGACATTTACCTCAGAAGACGTGTTGATTCGTTGCGACTCTTCTTGAGGAGAAATATGCTGCGAATCTCTCCTGAGGAGTGAGGAAGAGGTGGACAGTTGAAGTGTCCAATGGAGTTATGACATTTGCGCTCAAGCTATTTTCAAGACTTTAGATTGGTTAATAACTTGTAAAAATAACAGACCCACGTGGGGACTGACCAATAGCATCGATATGTGAAAAAATATGAAATTGACCAAATTTGGACATACGAGGTTTCCGCCCGACAGCGACGATATATGTGTTATAGCAATGTGTCCACCAACTTTTATGTGACTTCCATCAGTGCACAGCTCACCTCCATTAACATGCACACTTTTCTTAGATACTGTCTTATCTTCCCTTAGCTGAAAGTGCTTATTTGATTCAGAAGTCACCACAGACAAATCTCTAAGCAGCCTGGAATGAGCCGTCTGAAGCCCACATTGAATACAATGCACGAGAGAACAACGTAGCTGGATTCAAAGAGCATCACTGTAGCTCAGCTAGACTCTCTCTCTCTCTCTCTCTCTCTGTCTTTCAGTGTCAAGGATGTTGAATAGAAATGCTTACCACTTCAAACAAAATGCATTTGCATAAACTTGTGTGAATAATTCATTTCCCTTAACCCCAGGTTTATTTTAATGCTATTATTATTTTATTAATTTGAAAACTGCTCCATTTCCATATATAACTGGATAAGAGTTCTTACACATGTAAAAGCACACAAAACAGTTGTTTTCATTAGCATATGAAGTGCATTTATTCCTGTTGAGCTACTCAGCGCTTCTATTGTCTCTAGACATATCTTCTTTTCTGGAAGAAAGTGGCTAATTATTTCATTATTTTAAGAATCCTGTGTCATTGTTCTGGGATTCTGCACAAATCTCTAAAATATTACTCACTGTACAAATATTACTCACAGTCTGTCATGCATACGGTATGTTAGAATCATAAGGACTGTAATGAAGAAATGCAACATTTAAGCTTACAAGCTGTACAAACCAATACTGAGAGGAAAGGATGTTATTCTTTAAAAAGCATAATGACTGGGAAGAGCTGGGAATGTTTTTTGGCTTAGTGTTTTCAGAGATGGTTGTTGTTCATTAGTAGGTTTGTGAAATATAATAGTTTTATTTGTACATTGTTGTTAGGATTAGGAACGAGTACATCAGAGGGACAGCCCATGTTGGACGTTTGGGGGACAAAGTTAGGGAGGCGAGATTAAGATGGTTTGGACATGTTCAGAGGAGGGAGAGTGAGTATATTGGTAGGAGAATGTTGGACATGGAGCTGCCAGGCAGGAGGCAAAGAGGAAGGCCAAAGAGGAGGTATATGGATGTAATTAATGAGGATTTGAAGCTAGTGGGTGCAAGTGTTGAGGATGCAGAAGATAGGGTTAGGTGGAGAGAGATGATTCGCTGTGGCGACCCCTGAAGGGAAAAGCCGAAAGAAGAAGAAGATTTGTACATTGTTGTTGTTGTTGGGTTTTTTGGACATGATTTGACAATGCTATAATATCCAGTGATTTTTACTTCCAATATATCAAATTACCAGTATTACAGTATTGTTAGATTTTTGTTATGTAGCTCCCAACACGTGTGAAACACTGTGCACGTTTTAGTCATGGCGTTAATATCAAACATCAAAACTGTGTCTAAGGGCATTTTCAGATCTGTAGGTCTGTTATTTTGGAAACAGAGGACATAAATTGTTAGTGTTGCATTTTCTCATTTGCAGAGAGAGAGAAAGAGAGAGATTTGAAAGTTTTTTTTACTGTTTGAAAATTAGATAAAGTAAAGCATGGCTTAAACACATTAGCTAATTTTACTGAAGCATCCTTCTGAAGCACTGCCCTAAAACGCTGACCTGCACCTGATAAAGCATGACACTTTCCTTTCCTTCCCTTGTACAATTCCAGTATCATTATAGATAGTAACAACATAATCCCTGTTTTAATGGTGAAATGGTGAAAGCCAGGGTGTCACTACAGTGATCTCAGACAATGCCCTAGAATTTTACCTTGACCTCAGACACTTCATCTCAGACTGTAGTATATAAAAGGAAACACTTTACTTAATGGTGGTTCATGACAACTGAAACAAACCTTCACAAAAATGTATAAAGGCTTACTCTAATAGGATTGGTTGTTATCACTTATTATTATTGGTTCATAATACTAATCATGTGAATGCATGTATATATGTTAATATAGGTAACATGGTCAGACCCACTGTTCCCCAACGGAGAAATTGAGCGCTACGAGATCCGGATGCCAGATCCACGCATATCACACACTGACACCTCAGCGCTTAACTGCACCATCAACGGCCTAAAGCCGTACACTAACTACAGCGTGACCATTCTCACCTGTTCAGGGGGTGGGGGCTTTGAGGGGGGCTGTACTGAGAGCCTGCCTACTCCTGTCACTACATTACCCACGATTCCTCAAGGGGTTCCAGCACTCTTAGTCATCGCCATTAGTGAATCTTTCCTGACTGTGTCGTGGAACCCACCGACAAGACCAAATGGCCCAAATATACGGTACATACATTTTTTTTTACTGGAATTCTTTTTTATCTGTATAATATTTAAAAAGGAAAAACTGCACTTTCAGTATGTCAGTAGTGATACTGAATGATTAAAATAATGGTGTAAGCCTACAGTTTACCACCTGCTGTAAATCCCATAGATTAGGATACTGGAAGAGTTTCAGCTGTTTTTCAAAGGCATGTGTGAGAGTAAGCAGTTCAAATGGCAGAAACATTCCCTAAACACTGAATAATCCTTTATAGAAGTACTGCTAATAGGAGTTATGTATGATACTGGAGAGTAACAGTCTATAATGCAAGACTAAAATACAGCTTAACAACCTTTTGTTATTTCTCACCCAATAAGTGAGTCTGTTTTTGAGCTGATTAGGTGGTAAATAAAGCTCTGTGTTCATGTCTGACCATTAATATTCATGACCCTTTTTCCCTCCAATGCCTTGTTTGTTGAACTAGGCTTATGAAGAGCACATTAAGCCCAGCTCTCATGATTACAGGCAAAATTAGCATTATTGTTGGGGGGTGTTAACTGGCAAGGCTGAAACGGCAAGAGGATTGTGGGAGTTGAGCAGGCTGTGATTTATTGGGCCGTTTCTCCTGCCCTTAGGTACAAGCTGCTGAGACGGAAAACCCAGCAGCCCCTGGCCTCCCGTCCCCCTGAAGATTTCAATCACTGGTACCATGTTTACGCAGGAGACAAATTGTTCCACGAAGATAAAGGCCTTAGCAGGTGAGATTACCAAAATTAGCTTTAATGCAAACGCTGCCAGTGTGTACAAACCTGGTTTTGTGCTCTGATGCCATCTTTTTAATACAGCTCAAAGATACATTAAGCAAATATCCAAAAGAATTAAATTGTTTTTGCACTAATCTTTCTGTGTGCATGCGTGTGTGTGTGTGCTTGTGTGTGTTCGTAGCAGACTCAAAGACATCTGCATATTACCTCTTTTTTCTTTCTTTTTCTCTAGTTTATGAAGTAAATGCATGCTATCTTATAGTCTTGTGCATGACATCATGGCCCCAGAAGAGTGCAATAAAAAAACTAACCATTAAAATAATATATAAATAAAATATCATTCATTCATTCATTCATCTATCTTCATCTTCTTCTTCTTCATCATCTTCTTCTTTACAGTGTCCTATTAGTGCAGAGTTGATGTTTGTGTGTTTTCATAGATACACCTGGTATGAATACCAGCTGTTGGTGTACAATGACGTGGGCTATGCTTCAGGAGAGGTGTTTTCAGGAGTTACTCTGGCTGGCCCACCACTCCATGCCACCAATGTGTCGGCTCAGACCATCAACCACACGGCCATTCTGCTTCACTGGACCACACCCAGTGAGATTTCAACATTTTAAAGGCTTTTAATACATAGACAGACATCTAATACTGACAGCTGACAGTGTGTGTTCTACCCAGATATTAAGCATACAGGGAAATAGTTGTCACATTCTCAAATAGTGATAGTGATCATTTGTCCTGTCTGCTCAACAGATGTCCAGGGGGAAAAAGTACATTTTTGATGGATTGAGAGACTCCACGATTGCATCAAAAATAGTTTTTATCCTGTGTTCATCAGTATGCCATGCTGGCAGAGCTGCCAGAATTTTTCAAATGAAATACACAACTGGATGTGATCAGAAAAATTTGCATGATTTCTAAAATGTTAATGCTTATTGTTTCCAAGGAATATTGCAAAACTATAAGAACCTTTTTTTAGTATTTTTTATTAAGTTTTGTATTTGTACTAATTTTTTAGTCATTTCTTTCAGTAATTTTTTGTTCTTTTCAAGTAATTATTCGTAAATTTTAGTATGTTTTTTGTCATTTTTAAATAAAATTATAGTAATTTTTTAGTCTGTTTTTTGTCATTTTTAAATGAAATTATAGTAATTTTTTAGTCTGTTTTTGTATGTTTTTAGTCATTTTCAGTAATTAAAATTTTACTTTGTAGTAAAGTGTAAGAATGTATTAATCTTTAGTGATTTTAGTATGTTTTAGTCTTTATTAATAATATTTTGTATCTTTTAAATACAAAATATTAAATTCTACTTTTCTTTTAAATTATATGCAGTAGGTTTTTTTGGTTATTTAATATTTTTAAGTGTTATGTTTTTCACTAATCTTTTAGTATTTTTTAGTAAGTATTTTTCCAGCAGGTTATTTATTAAGGTTTTTTAACTATGTTTTTTTTTTTCTTTTTTTTTTTAAATTATTATTTATTTGGGGGGCACGGTGGCTTAGTGGTTAGCACGTTCGCCTCACACCTCCACGGTCGGGGTTCGATTCCCGCCTCCACCTTGTGTGTGTGGAGTTTGCATGTTCTCCCCGTGCCTCGGGGGTTTCCTCCGGGTACTCCGGTTTCCTCCCCCGGTCCAAAGACATGCATGGTAGGTTGATTGGCATCTCTGGAAAATTGTCCGTAGTGTGTGATTGCGTGAGTGAATGAGAGTGTGTGTGTGCCCTGTGATGGGTTGGCACTCCGTCCAGGGTGTATCCTGCCTTGATGCCCGATGACGCCTGAGATAGGCACAGGCTCCCCGTGACCCGAGGTTGTTCGGATAAGCGGTAGAAGATGAATATTATTTATTTGTTTGTTTGTTTGTTTGTTTTTACTAAGCTTAGGTTTCAGCATAGTGTTTCTGGCCTTGTTTATTCAAATTCATACAATTTTTCATCAGCTTAGGTTTAATGGTACATGCTTTTAAAAGTAGGCACATGGTGCAGCATTTTCTGCTATTAACCTTCTAGACAGATCTGTATTGTTTATAGTTGTTTCTTAGTATCATCCCTGTCTCTGTTCCTAACCCAAAATGCCTCTCTTCTCAGCTCTTCAAGACCTGCAGGGAAAGGTGGAGCTCTATTTTCTCACAGTCACTTCCATCAAGAAAAGCCAAAGGCTCAGGCTTGACCCCTCTGTGACCTCAGTGCTGATCTCTGACCTACAGCCCAACACTGAGTACACATTATCTCTGACGGCGTCTAATGGAGCTCACAACATCACCAGTCCAGAGGTCACATGTACTACTGCAGATGGTGGTGAGTTAAAAGAAATCGGTAGCCAGTTTAACAATTCTGACTTCTTCATTTTAGCTTTTTTAGGAAGGTAATACAAATGAAAATACTGAAACTTTTTTGTATAAAATATGCCAGTCTTGCAGTCTGCTCATATTTTTTAACCGAATTGACAATTAGATTTTTTTTGGGTCTTTTCCCTCCAACACACCAATAAAAACTCACTTCCTGGTCTAGATAGATCAGTGTTTTTCTTCCAAATGGTAGGCCACTAATAATAAGGATTGTATGGTGTTTTTGGTTAATGCATAATGGGTACTGAAGTATATGAACAATGAATACATCAAGATGGCGCCGGTGAGGTCGGCTGTCGTCGCAACAGCTCCAGTTACACTTTAACTTTTTTGTTTATTTTATATATTTATTAATATAGATTCAGTTTTGTTTATAAAAGATGGACATCATTAGATATGACAGAGACACTCTTATATCTATTGGTGTACAATACATTCACCCTTCGCCGTTTTTAAACTCGGACCCATGCTGGCCGAGCGAGATCCTGAGGGGGAACAAAGGACGCGACCCGCACCGGCGTCCGCGAGGGAAACGAGCCGGCGTCAGGAACAGGCTAAGGGGACGTGCACACTGTGCTCTCTTACCTAGTGTCCTGTTAGCCAACGTCCAGTCTCTGGAAAATAAGCTTGACGACCTCAGGGCAAGGGTCAAGTTCCAGAGGGACATTCGGGACTGCAACCTTCTCTGCTTCACCGAGACATGGCTGAACCCAGCGGTACCGGACCACGCCATCCAGCCGGCCGAGTTTTTCTTGGTTTATCTCATGGACAGAACACTGGAGTCTGGGAAGTCAAGGGGAAGTGGAGTGTGTCTGATGGTGAACAACCACTGGTGCAAGAGCGCGAGCATTGTTCCTCTTACACGCTCCTGCACACCAAATCTGGAACTACTGACCATCAAATGGCGGCTCTTCTATTTAAATCGGGTATTCAGCTCGTTCATAGTCAGTGCCATTTATATTCCACCTCAAGCGGACACGGACACTGCAGTATGGGACTAACATGAGACACTAATGCTACACCAAATACAGCATCGGGATGCTGGGCTCATTGTGGTGGGAGACTTTAATAGTGCCAACCTCAAATGTGCACTACCGAACTTTCAGCAACACATCACCTGCCCCGGGCGAAAGGACACTGGACCACTGCTACACACCGTTCAAAAACAGCTACAAGGCACAATCATGTCCACTGTTTGGGAAATCGGACCATGCCGCCATCTTCCTCATGCCTGTTTACAAACAAAGGCTGAAACAGGAAGCTCCAGTTCAGAGGGAGGTCGCGCGCTGGACTGACCAATCGGTGGTCGCTCTGCAGGACGCTCTGGATGACGCAGACTGGGATATGTTCAGGCGCAGCTCTGATGACGTCAACATGTTTACGGAAGCGGTTGTGGGATTCATAGGGAAACTAGCGGATGATACGGTGCAGAAAACCACCATCAGAACGTTTCCCAACCAGAAGCCGTGGGTGGATAAAACCATCAGCGACGCTCTGAGATCCCGCTTCGCTGCCTACAACACGGGGCTCGCCACCGGGGACATGGATGAGTACAAGGCTGTGTCCTACAGTGTGCGCAGAGCAGTAAAGAAAGCAAAGCAGTGCTACGGGAGGAAACTCGAGTCACAATTCCAACATGGTGGCTCTAGGAGCCTGTGGCAGGGACTAAGGAACATTATGGACTATAGAACACCTGCTTATAGAATGGGGAATGCGGACGCTTCTCTGGCAGACAAGCTAAACATCTTTTACGCTCACTTTGAGGCTACAGCTAACCATGCTAGCGATGCAGGCGGCACAAACAGCATGCACGCTGAGAGAGCTGGAGAGGTAAACACGTTCACCATCTCGGAGCATGACATGAGGAGGGCATTCTAGAGAGTGAATACCTGGAAGGCACCAGGACCAGACGACATCACAGGTCGGGTTCTGAAAGCCTGCGCTGACCAGCTAGCACCGGTGTTTACTAAGATATTCAGCCTCTCACTGGCACAGTCTATTGTCCCCTCATGCTTCAAACAGTCCACCATTGTTCCTGTCCCAAAGAAACCCCAGCCTTCCTGCCTCAACGACTACCGCCCTGTAGCTCTGACCTCAGTAGTGATGAAGTGCTTCGAGAGACTTGTCAGAGACTTCATCACTGCATCACTACCAGACACACTGGATCCACTACAGTTTGCGTACCGCCAGAACCGGACTACTGAGGATGCCATTGCTCATCTTCTCCACACCACGATGAGCCACCTGGACTGCAGAAAAGGGAATTATGCGAAAATGCTGTTTGTGGACTACAGTTCAGCATTTAACACCATAATTCCCTCCACGCTCACCTCTAAGTTGGAGGTCCTGGGACTCAGCCTGCCGCTGTGTCAATGGATCTCCAACTTCCTGACAGACAGACCACAAGCTGTACGGGTGGGCAAACACACATCATCCACCCTCACCCTCAGCACTGGAGCCCCCCAGGGTTGTGTTCTGAGCCCCCTGCTGTACTCACTGTACACTTATTGCTGTGTGGCCACTTCCAACTCCACCACCATCATCAAGTTTGCTGATGACACTGTTGTGGTGGGCCTGATCTCCAACAACGACGAGACGGCCTACCTACAGGAGACTAAAAACCTGGCGAGATGGTGCCAGGAGAACAATCTTCTCCTGAACGTCAGCAAGACTAAGGAGTTGATAGTGGACTTCAGCACAAAGCAGAAGCGGTCATACCAACCGCTAAACATCAATGGGACCACAGTGGAGAGAGTGGATAGTTTCCGGGACCTAGGTATTCACATCACACAGGACCTGTCTTGGTCCTGTCACATCAACACCCTGGTGAAGAAGGCCCGGCAGCGATTGTACCATCTGAGACGCTTAAGGGACTTCAGACTACCCTCTCAGGTGCTAAAGACCTTCTACACCTGCACCATTGAGAGCGTCCTGACAGGTAGCATCACTTTTTGGTTCGCGAACAGCACCATGCCGGACAGGCGAGCCCTCCAGAGGGTGGTGCGATCAGCTGAACGTACCATCCACACCGAAATCCCTGACCTGCAGGACATCTACAGCATGCGGTGCCGGACCAGGGCCAGGAAGATTGTAAAGGATCTCAGCCATCCAAACAATGGACTCTTTTCTTTGTTGCGTTCAGGGAAACGCTTCTGCTCCCTGAAAGCAAACACAGAGAGGATGAGGTGAAGCTTCTTCCCGCAGGCCATTTGGATCTTAATCCAGGAGACACCCAGGATCTAGCACTGGACCTCTCTCTCCATCCCCACTGTCACTTTAACTCTGGACCTGCACAGCACAGTGCCACTTTATACACTATATACACTATTTACACACCATACTGCACCTGGACAATCTTTAAAAACCATACACATTTATGTATATGTATATTTCTGCATATGTACTGTATATACACTATTTCTCCATATATATTTTCATATTTTTATATAGTTTTCTTATAGTTTATACTTTTTTATTATTCTATTATTGCTTTTTTTATACTTTTTATTTTTATACCGGACAGTTGCATAAAGCATTTCACTGCATGTCGTACCCTATATGTATGTATGTGTATGTGACAAATAAAATTTGATTTGATTTGATTATACTGCAGTGCTCTGGTCCTGAGTAGGGGAAGACTGATATATCGCTAAAGCCAAACGTTTTTATGCTATAAAATGCATAATCGCATTCTTCCTTAATCAGACTTGAAGAGAGCTTCTGACAGACATCACTCGTTTGTTAAAGTATTCGATGTCTAGACAGAAAACAAATCCTCTCTGGGAGAACTTTACAGAGCAAATACTGAAACCTCAGTCTCTCATTTTTGTTGATGTTAAACAAGATGCAAAATAAACTATTTTTTAAGTATACATTTCTTAAGTGATTATATTTTATATTCTTCAAAGAATATTTTATATTATGCACAATAAGTGTTCATTTAGTTTCCCAATTTTCTGTTTCGGTTCTTGTAATTAAATGTGTGTTACATTGGGCTCGTAACAGCCGATCGGCCACACTGTTTTCTACATATCAGTACCAGTAATGCACATTAAAATATGGTCACCCACTAGTTTAGAGATACAATTAAGTATTACAAAATGCCACAGAACATTGAACAGAACAAATGATGCCTCATACACTGCAAATAGGTCTTAGATGAAGATTTTGACCCTGTTTTTTTGTTACTAGTTTGTGGTTACTTACACATTGTAGTTAATGTAAAAAAAAATCTGCAGTTGTGGTACATTCAGTAAAGTCTCTGGGTTGTTGGGGTTTCAAACCCCAAGTTCACAATGCTGCCACTGTTGGGCCCTTAGGCAAGGCCCTTAACCCTCTCTGCTCCAGGGGCACTGTATCATGCCTGACCCTGTGCTCTGACCCCTACTTCCAAAGCTGGAATATGCAAAAAAAAAAATCTGCTGTAATATATGCATGACAAAATAAAGGTTGCTGCTTATGCTTTTTCACTAAAGATTTTTTGGTCATATATCCATTTAAAGGTCTGCTTTAGAAAAGTTTTAACAGATGCTAAAATTTGAAGGCAGTTGGGCTGTTGATTGCATTGACTATTTTCAGTCCTGCTGTCAGCACTTAAAAACATTTTCCCGTGATTTCCATCAGTCTGCCGTCCCCACATCACTTCAGTCAGACCTGTTCACAGAGATAAAGGCAGCTGAGACCGATCTCTGAATTGATTAAATATTTGCTCTTCGTTTTCTAGAGGCGTGCAGAGAACATTTGCGTTTTACCAAAAATGTTTGATATACCGACCTCTGCACTGTGATCAATAGTAATTAAGTTGTCCCTCTCCCTCGCAGTAAAAGTACTGATTCACCGATAACATGGGTATCAGATTAAGCTCTCTCGCTCACACACTTACTTTCACTCTCTCTCCCTCTCTCTCTCTCTCTCTCTCTCTCTCTCTCTCTCTTCTGCTCTGACTCACACATCTGCATACACTCTAACACACATCTGAGCATGCTCACACACACACTTGAAGCAGCAAACTGCAGGTTACCCCTCGTTGAGTCCGATTGAAATATCTCCCTTAATCCAGTCGAGAATGGGTTCAAGGAGCATTTCCTTGCAGTGTCATAACTTTTTCCCTCTTCTAATCCTATTCACATAGTAAAATCCACATTAAAAACATTAGATAATCATTATCTCCCAAATAAAAGTTACGGGCCGTTTAGCTAAGCGCTTTCACCGGTAATTTCATTATTTTACAGCCTAAAGGGCAACCCACTTTAACAACTGCAATTGAACTTGCAAATCATATTAAGGCACCAGATAATGCACATGTTAAGAGAGCTTTAATTAAGAAGTTGGCCAGCATGCGAAGTCTTGCGGAGTGTGAATGATGCTGGAGTGGAAATGTTATGAACCGGGAGGCAATAAGAGGCACGGAGAGAGAGAATACTTTAAATAGCTACTTTACAGCGGGATTTATGGTTTCTCTTGACCTGTTATATTTGTAACTGCTTAACATAGTTTATAATCGTAGATGACCTGCGCAATATATTAATACCGTACTAACTTTTCAGCATTAGCATCATGTGCTATAGATGCTATGCTAATAACTTATGGGTTTTATATTTAAAAAAAAAAGTAAGAAACTGACCTTCATCGATTAGTAGTAACTCATGTATTTATCTACAAATCATTGAACATAAACCTTTATCAAGAGGGAGTTACTAACTTATTAACATTAGGCCTAGCTAAACATTCAACTGTTTGTGTACTGGGAGCTTTTTCATCCTTGTATATGATATAAAATTTTATAATCCGTGTTTCCTCTAATATTTGTCTTTCCTGAGTGAACCCTAAATTTATGGGACAGATCATTCTGCCATATGAGAGGAAATACCCTATGAGCCACAGAGATCGCAGCTGCTCAACCCCTGCCTGATTAGCCATAGCACTCATCCAATGGTACTTAATGGAAAAAGGTACCCTTGACCTGTATTCAAATATGCCTCCGAAATCACTTCCTTTAACCAATGGGCGATGTCTTCAGAGTCCTTTAATGATTTTCCTCAGAGTACACAAACAGTTGGTTAGCGACCCACCAGCTGCCAGTCACTTCTGCATAGCATATATACAGTTCCAGAGCTCTGGCCTGGGTACATTCTCACCTGCTAGCACAAAAATGTGGACACAAATGTCCAGCAGTGTCATCCATAAAGGTGACTATGGTAAGAAGACCACTGTGGTGGAAAGGCCAGTTGTCATGCACCGGCAGATCCTGGCACAAAGGAAACTCTGTCTATGCCCTGTCTTTGAACCACATTTGACTTCTGCTCTGTCATTGGTGTTGCAAATTGCTTGACCCACCTTCTTGCTTTGGTATCAGAGCTGCATGCATTCTCTACCATAACAGAGATATGGATGTGTGCATCCACCTAATTCCAGAACTTGTTTTCCCAGCTAAGTTTTTTATTTTATTTTTTTATTCACACCTATAAGATTACATAACCCATGACTTGAGCTTGAACTCTACAGTCTGTTCTAGTGTCAAATGGCTTCTCTCATAATGACTTTTGGTCCTGGGCATCCAGATCAGGGCTTTGTCTCTCTTGTTGTCATTTGCACTGCAGACAGTTTTACACATAGTGGAGTATGCCTAGTCTCAGGCATTGCAGAAGCTCTATCTCACATATTTCCTGAAATTAATTGTTTTAGATGGGGGGCACGGTGGCTTAGTGGTTAGCACGTTCTCCTCACACCTCCAGGGTTGGGGGTTCGATTCCCGCCTCCGCCTTGTGTGTGTGGAGTTTGCATGTTCTCCCCGTGCCTCGGGGGTTTCCTCCGGGTACTCCGGTTTCCTCCCCCGGTCCAAAGAAATGCATGGTAGGTTGATTGGCATCTCTGGAAAATTGTCCGTAGTGTGTGATTGCGTGAGTGAATGAGAGTGTGTGTGTGTCCTGCGATGGGTTGGCACTCCGTCCAGGGTGTATCCTGCCTTGATGCCCAATGACGCCTGAGATAGGCACAGGCTCCCCGTGACCTGAGGTAGTTCGGATAAGCGGTAGAAAATGAATGAATGAATGAATGAATGAATGAATTATTTTAGATCTTTGTCTTCCAGACTTAAAATGAGCCAGATTCTGCCACTTCATACATTAAATATTTTCCACTTCTACAGTATAGCCAAGTGACTTTGGCTTTGCACCTGAGTTGATTGGACCCCTGAGTGATAGTAAATCTCTAAAAATGATACCCAGCACACAGTATACTCAGTATCCCCATTTCATTTCTGAGGCTTCAGTGTTATAGTCAGCCGGTTGATTACAGTATCAACACAAACATTTTCTTGCATTTCCATTAAATCTTGCTTAAGTGACTCTCACCTTGTATCAAGGTGGACAACTGTATGTTATGACTGCTGTGGTGGTACCAATGTGGCTCCTGCTTCTTTTTTGCTGTCTATAAAGACTAACTCCATGGGAATAGAGTGCTAATGGGACCGACAACTTAGTGGCAATATGTTGCAACACAAGTTTTGCTCCCATCTTAAACAAAAGATTCCTGGGTCTGTGCACCATAGAATGGATCCGGTTGATCGGCGGTCACATTTGAGGCTTTGTCTCCTCCTTTACATGATTTTCCACAACTGGTTATGTACCATCTGTGACTTCCATAGTTACATGCTGTAATATGTTTGTGCCCATCTCTTAAAGGGCAAAAGTTCCATACGGACCAGTATCAAGTCTGCCATAGAATCAACAACTACACTCACCAGTGTATGATATGCTTCACAAACCAGCACATAGCTCTTTCCTATACTGGTTATCTATTGTATATTTGATATTCTGTACATGCACTCTTGGCAAGGTATCAGGTCTCACCAACTGATCTAAAACATAGGGTTTTGTTAACCTTTCCTGGGAGCCACTATGCCTGCTTTTTTATCAAGTCACAGGTTCAACATCCTCTTAAAAACCTGTACGAGCTATAAAATAATTTAGTTTAATGTAACATTAGCCCAGTAATATGTACGGTGTACCATGATTGTAATGAGGTGGCAGGATCAGACGGAGTAGAATCCATTTACAGAGATGTTTATTGAAATATACAGTGACGGAAGATACAAAACAATAAACAATGTCAAACGGATCGGTAAGGCAACAAGACTAACAATAATTCACAATGTGCAGTAGAGTGGGCATTGTTTAAATGTCCAAAAACGTGTGAAGAGACACGGTGACGAAGGAATGCTAATACTCTGGTGAGGCCTCCCTTTTGTGGTGTGGGGGAGGAAGTTCTGGTGGAACCATTTCAATGATATTAATTATTCACTTGTCCAGTTGTATTGCCTGGAGGATAGATCTCTAATTTTGCCAAATCAGCCTTAATTATATCCTGTTGTGCATTCAATGCCACTTGTTTGCTGTGCTTCTGCTTTACACACCAATTATTTAGCATGATGTTGAGCTACTAGCATTCTGTGCTAAACTGAGCCTCATGTTTATGAGTATGAGATGCTGCCATTGATACAGCAGAGTCTGCCACAACGCAAAGGCAAAAGTATCCTTTTACCCTGCTATTTTTCACTACTGTAAGAAATACCTATGGCCACATTAGACTCAGATAAATAATTACATTTTAAAATGCACTCAGTATTTTGCAGGTACTCTACCATTGCTTCATGTACTCCTGAAAATCAGGCTCGGTCTAGATACATAACTATTTCAATAATTTTCCAATTTTCTTTAGAGTAAATGTGGATGAGAGATGAGGTTAGAGGACCCCATTGTTGTTTATTTTGTTTCTATGTTAACCTGTAGCTCATATAAAGATGCAGTGTGGATATTTAATCTCTTTCCCATCAATCATCAAGTCTTTCAGTGACCTTTCAGAAAATTCACAAAATGCTTATCTAGCACTGAACCATGTGTAATGTTGAGCTAGTAAATAAAATGTGTGTTAGTGAAAGAGAGAAAGCCTGAAAATAAAAAGAGCAGAATACAGTGCTTTGTAGGACACTGGGAAGCACCATTGTAGGCAGCAGAAAGAATCCCCCAGACTGGCTCAGTTAACCTCCCGCCCCCTGGTGCAGTACTCCATTCCCACCACGCTCCGTCAGGACTGATTCAATTTACCCACAAACCGTCTGCTGGGAACTCCCCAAAACACAAAGAGAGAGAGAGAGAGAGAGAGAGAGAGAGAGAGAGATGCAGCCAGAATACTGTGATTTTTCTGCCTTTGTCAATTAAGAACAGCAAGTTTGCAAACACTCAACATATTACACATCACATGTTCTCAATATCCTGTTTTGTAATCTGGCACAGCTGGAGATTTCAGCTTCATAGTGCGAGCATTCATTTGATGAAGAAACTGGTAGAATATTTTCAAATCTTTTACCTGCTTTTTTTTTTTTTTCATTTTTTTTTGTTATATTTCAAACCATTCATTTGGAACAGCTAACTGAACCAACTAGCTAGCTAAAGAGAACATATAGTCATGTTATTAAACAACATAGATTTCAAAATAATTATAACCATGATGTGGCTACAGGGGGGGACACGGTGGCTTAGTGGTTAGCACATTCGCGTCACACCTCCAGGGTTGGGGGTTCAATTCCCGCCTCCGCCTTGTGTGTGTGGAGTTTGCATGTTCTTCCCCGTGCCTCGGGGGTTTCCTCCAGGTACTCCGGTTTCCTCCCCCGGTCCAAAGACATGCATGGTAGGTTGATTGGCATCTCTGGAAAAATTGTCCGTAGTGTGTGATTGTGTGAGTGAATGAGAGTGTGTGTGTGTCCTGCGATGGGTTGGCACTCCGTCCAGGGTGTATCCTGCCTTGATGCCCGATGACACCTGAGATAGGCACAGGCTCCCCGTGACCCGAGGTAGTTCGGATAAGCGGTAGAAAATGAATGAATGAATGTGGCTACAAACACATTCATTCCCCAGTACATCCTCATAGCCCTTCATTTACTATTACTTATTTACTACAATAATATTTCAAGCACAGCCACAATTGTGTTTATTTGACATATTTAGCTTTGATGATATTTGAAGCGAGGACAGACACTCACATAATATGTCACTATTTAATTGCCTTGAAATAGCGTTAATCTAGCTATTCCAAAATGACACAAAGATGCTCTAATTTAGAAATCTCTACAACTTTACAGAAATTACCAAAAGGTGGGATAGTTTGTATATCTGCATGTATATCAAAGAATGTCCCTGTTATCAGTCTTATACTGTACACTGGTATGGAGGGATGTGGTAGCGTAGTGGTTAAGGTTTTGGACTTCCAGTTGAATGGTTATTAGTTGAATCTCATGTCCATTAAGCTGCCACTGCTGGGCCCCTGAGCAAGGCCCTTAACCCTCAATTGCTCAGCAGTATAGAATGAGATTAAAAAAGTCGCTTTGGCTCTGCCAAATGCCATAAATGTAAATGTGGCTCACTGCCTGCTAGCTAAAGGTAGTTACTGTAGATTAAAGTTTTGCTACCTAGACTTGAAACTTCAGTGGGAAGTTGGAGTGTCAGTGATAAATAAAAAATGGCTCTTTAAGACTGGCTTGTGGACAGCCCAGCAAAAAGTTTTAAAAATCTTGTTTATTATTATTATTATTGGGTTTTTTGGTTGGTTGTTTTTTTTTTGCAAATTGGCAAGCCCCTAGAATTATTATTTCTGGCTAAATACTATGTGCCCATGTGTTTATGCTGGAATCACTATTCTCCTTCTCTGTGTTATCATTTCCATACATCATGTGTGTTCAGTCAAACACAGTTCAGTGAAACACAGGACTCTCAATAAATTATAGTTTTCTCACTAAAACAAAATTGCAGGCAGTTGCTGTATCATGCTGACCATCATTGTCAAGAGGGGAAAAGTAAAATATGAAGATTCAGCAGTGAAACGTGCTCTTGGTCCAGGGAGACCTCATTTAGCAAGAATCAGTGTTTTTGAGGAATGGAGTTTGCTTGGGTTAAAATGTAGGTGAGGGGGTTTGTGTGTGTGTGTGTGTGTGTGTGTGTTTGTGTGTATTTGTGTGTGTGTGATCTTATTGCTTGATACATTGTGAATGTTCAACATAATCAAAGACACAACTAAACAGAGTCTAAAAGAGTGTAGTTTTTTTACTGGGTGTGATTTCAGTGAATATAATATAGATAAGAAAAAAAACACATTTAATCCATCTTTGTTGCAATACACTAAAAATAGGTTTCAGAGATGTTTTGAATGTTTTCCAGTTGTTTCTAATAAGGTTCGAGTGCAACCAGATCAACAGATAAACTGTGATTAACTGTTATTTAATTTTTTTTTACAATGAAGTAGTGAAGGTTTTGTTACGCTAAAAGCACATGTACAGTTGAGGCCAAAATTATTAGCCCCCTTATGAAATTAGACAAAACTCTTGATTTCTCCATGGAAATGACCATTAACAACAAGTGTTTTATAGTGTGTTTGTTTCCAAAATAACAGAGACAAAATCTCCACTAAGTTTGATTAGGATATTTAATTGAAATAGTGAGTTGAAACAAGAAAGGGCAAAAATGAAACGTCCAAAATTATTAGCCCCCGGTCATTAATAGTCAATAGTGAACCCTTTCTGAGCCACAACTGACAACAACCTCTTAGAGTAGTTCTTTACTAGGTTGGCACAGGTTTCCTGAGGGATTTTAGCCCATTCTTCCATTGCAAATTGCTCCAGCTGGTCCAAATTACGTGGTTTCCGAGCATGGACATTCACTTTGAGCACTCGCCACAGATTCTCAATAGGATTGAGGTCTGGGCTCTGTGCGGGCCACTCCAGGACCTTTGTTTTGGTATCCTTCAGGAACTGTTGGACCAATTTCGATGTATGCTTTGGGTCATTGTCTTGTTGGAAGACCCAGCGACGACCTAAGGCTAGACTACGAGCAGATTTCTGCATATTATCCCTCAAAATGTCAACATAATTTTCTTTTTTCATGATGCCATGCACCCGAACAAGGCTCCCTGTGCCTGAAGCTGCAAAACAGCCCCACAGCATGATGCTGCCAACACCATTTTTAACTGTGGGAACTGTGTTCTTAGGGTTGAAGGCCTCACCCTTTCTTCGCCAAACATAAGCAACATCCATGTGCCCAAACAGTTCCAGTTTAGTCTCATCAGACCAAAGCACAGACTCCCAAAACTCATCTTTACCTTTCAAATGTTCACGGGCAAACCTCAGTCTAGCTGTGATGTGCCGCTGTTTGAGTAAAGGGGTTCTTCTGGGACGATGGCCCTGAAGCCCACCACGATGAAGAGCCCTCACAACTGTGTTCCTTGAAACATCAACTCCAGAAGAGGCCAGGTCAGCAACAATCATCTTGGCAGATGTCTGGGGCATCTTGCTGATATCTCTGACTATTTTCCTCTCCAGGGTTCTTGAAATCTTGCGCTTACGACCACGCCCAGGTTTGTTTCTTACAGAATTTGTCTTGGCAATGATGCAACGTACGGCGGTTCTAGACACTGTGAAAAGCTTGGAAATGGCAGTATAGCCTTCCCCCTTATCATGAGCCTCCACTATCTTCTTTCTGAGCTCAAGACTGATTTCCTTTGTCTTTGGCATGGTGAGTAAAAGTAGTCTCTCCCAATAATGTGTTCAAGTGCCCTGTTCCTTGGAGTCCTTTAATGCTGATTGAATGCCCAGGTGTTGTTAGGAAGCCAATTGACTGCACAGGTGTGGTTTGAAAGCTGATTGATTAATTAGGTGTGTTTTGAAAGCTGATTGATTAATTGGGTGTGTTTTGAAAGCAAATATTCACAAGGGGCTAATATTTTTGACCACCCCATTTTCACTATATTTGATTATAAAGCAAGCCTATAAATGTATTTTATATTCCAAAATGTACCAAAAGCTACTAAATAGCACAGGCGAATGTTTGATTATATCAAGTTTTATCAATGCTGCAAACATTGGAAAGATCTTTAGGAAAATGTTCCAAAATTCATGGGGGGCTAATAATTTTGGCCTCAACTGTATGTATTATACAATGTATTATGACGGTGAACACTAAATACTGCTCACTCTTACACTCTTTACTCAGAGCCAGAAGGAGTCTTTCCCCCAGAGATTGTGATCCTCAACAGTACATCTGTGCGGGTTCTCTGGGCAGCTCCTCTGGTTCCTAACGGTGCTATTACGCACTACTCCATCTATCTGGATGGCCGGCTGTACACCTCCACTGACAACATGTCTGGATCCCTGGAGTTGGGAGGCCTCCAGCCTTTCACTGTGTATGATGTTCAGGTCAGTATTATTCACAAATGTTACTGTATAATGAAGCAGAATCTTTAAAGCTGTATATAATGAATGGCAGAATAAATATTTTGTTGTATCCTGTATTGTAAGAAAAAATCTAGGAACACTGAGTTTAATGTTGAGTCATGATTTGTTAAGTAGTAGCAAGTTGACGGCTCACATGGTGTTCCTCGGACGTGCGTGTTTAGGTGGAGGTGTGCACAGTGTATGCATGTGTGAAAAGCAACAACACAAAGTTAACAACTGTGGAGGACGCACCAGCTGACATCGCAGCACCTACCATCCGACTGCTCAGCTCCAGGTGAGCTGCAGATGTGTTTGTGATCTTCAAATCCATAGCTATGTTTACATGTAAGGTTTAGCACAGTCAAATATTTACCAGTGTAGCAATTTGCCTATTACATTTCACTAATTTTATGTTTATATGTGTTAGATAAATGGCAAAATAAGGTGTCACATGTCAGAGTTTCTTGTCTTGCACCTCACCGTGAGGTGCCTTTAAAATAAATTGCTTTGCATTTAAAGTTATCATGTCATATCATCCATCCATCCATCCATCCATCCATCCATCCATCTATCCATCCATCCAGCCATCCATCAGGGAAAGAATAGGGATTCAAGAGCCACCCAGTGCACTGTATGGATTTACGGCCTGCAATTTAATGGGTCTCCGCTACAGCCAGCTGCATGATACAACGGTGCATTAATTGTTTATAAATAGCTATGCACACAGCATGTACACTTTTTTATGTAACCATGAAAATATCCCCCACTACTATGTGGTCAGAACAGGTTGCCAGATTGAACAGGGCGATGGCAACATGCTTTCAGGTCAGAACTGGCGATCTGTGGAAACATCAGGACCCAACATCAGGACAAATTATTTTCTATAGCACCTCAAATGTGAACCATGAAATTGTAAAATGCTAGTTTTACATTAAACAAAATGTAATTAAAAACTTTTGTATATGCATTTTCACTTTGTCACAATAACAGAACAGTGAAAAAATGGATGGAAACTTTCCTACTGATAAGTTCATGTTTTCTCCTTGCAATAACATCTATTACAATTTTTTTTTAATAACTAAAGGAATTTATGCCTTTCTCCTTATTCTGCACAGTAACGATGATTCTTTTGTGACAGTCCTGTTGTTAGCTATATTTGCACATTCAGCTTGTTTAAGGCACAGGATCTGGTGTGCTGTCATTACCCATAATCCCCACCCAGAATTCCTTACCCTGCCATATCATATTGCTGTTTCGCTGTACTTCCTCTCCCTATAGAATATCTGATCTATTGGCCTGACATTGCCGGGTGCGGCTTACACATGCCCCAAACAGTTCATTTATTTGCCGTGCTAGATTTGCTCGAGTGGACTTTAATCAATAGCTTGTTCATTTATTTCTGTTACTGGTGGAAGGTCGGGGGCCCGAGTGACGGAATCAACACCTCAGCTTAAGAGCTGATTGAAATATGACAAGTGCCACAGCTGATGGCTTACTTGCAGCTGCAGATGCATATGAATTTCAGCTTTTTTTTCCTCCACGAGGGATTAAAGGCCAGACAGCAATAACACCTTTTGTGATAAAATGGTAACTCTGTTTTAATGCTCCAAACCCATTTCTTCACAAAGAATTAACTGCAGCTTTTTCCCCCATCTCTTCATCTTTTATTTTTTGCATGTAATTTGGAAAAGTTTTGCTTATTAGTGTTGAAAGAAATGGAACCTTTGACATTTTGTACATTCTTGAACACGACCTGTGGTCCGGATGCATAAAGTCCCTGTTGCAGAAGAGGATTTGTATCAGTACCATGGCTTAGATATGTTACAAGTGATTAATGGGACACAAACAAGTAGACTGAATCTAAGCATAAGGTAAAATATAAATAGTAGTAGTAATAAGGGATAGTGTGTTTCTTTTATTGTTATTGCGTTATAAATAGTAAGAGGTATTCATTTTTCTATACACACACATCTTTTTTTTTCTTGATGTGTGTGTGGTGAGCTGTTGGCTGTAATGGGCATTTGTTCTCCCCACAGAGTTTTCTTTTTATTCTAGCTGCCCAGAATAGGGGAGAATAACACTTGAGTCAACTAAAATAAAGTAAATCTCCATTTGAACTCAAAAATGGCTCTGGTCAAGTATTGAATATAGAGAATTAGGTGTTATATGTGTACTGCTCACTTGTTTTTTGCAGTATTATCATTTTTATTCACGCCTTAAAGAAACCGTGAGCACCTCTGTCTCTGTGTTTGACTCTGAGCCGTGCTGGCCAGGAAACTCTCCCCCTGTCGAGAAGCAGTTCTGCACGGCTTATGAATGGAGAGGAAAATCGATATCAGAAGTGCATCAAAAAAAAAAGGGATTGGCTGCTCACCCACTATAACTCACTGCACAGTTCAGACTTTGCAGTAAGTTGAAAAGCCGTGTTACCTAATCTTATCTACAAAGTGTCAGCGTGAACTGCAGTATTTGCTGCCCGCCAGTGCATTTGGCAGCCGGTTGGATTGGCTTTGTAGACTACTTGCTGGTCTTCACTCCCTCCAGCTGCAGTTTTCTTCAATTACACTGATCATTCTTTACATTGATGGTAATTATAGTGTTATAGATAGGGGTTTAATTCTTATCTGATGACTTAACAACAGGATGTGTGACCTTTAATTTTCATTCTCTCAAGCTCTCTGTAAAAATGCTGTGTGACACTGAGAGAAAGAACAATAAATCTCAGTGAAGATGAGTTAGAGGTCCGAAATATTACTACAAATAACAAGACGTAGAGGAGATCTGGTGTGTGTTTTAATCCTGGTGAGCTGATAAATATCCAGGAGGCTTGTTTATCAACCGTATGTATGCCTGTTTTGTAAATCATACTGTACTTATGCAATTAGGTGACGACTTACACTTATACAGTGTAATTCATCACATTTTATTCATGCATGAAAGTATATTTAGGGAAGCTCCTGCTCACCCCTGTGCAGGAACCCCCAGTGGTAGAAAACTGCAATTGCAAGTAAATTGATTATGAGAATCTTCCACATCAACGTAATTGAGTAATTTTTGTTTTTTATTGCTTGCAAAGTGCACACAGACAAAATGTAAATGACTTGATCTATATTCTGTGGTTTATTTTTTTTTATTGTAGCCACATTGCAAAGAATTATATTACATTTATGGAAATAAGCAACCGACTACGAGCCGAGAAATGACACAACTTACATGTATTTGTATCGCTCGTACTGCAGTACATTAGGTTTCCAGATACAGCAGCAGAAAAGACGACTGTAAAGAGAGATTTTTTTGGTACAGCAGGTTTTCTAACCGTGATTGGGCCACAAATGTAGCCATGAAATGAAATTTGTTTTTTAAAAGAAATGCTAGTATTTTGTGCAACAGTTCTTTGTTGTTGAAATTGATCATTTTAGATCTTTTGACAAGATCCATGTTTTTAGCAAGGCACTACTTGTACATGTGAGTAGGCTTTTTAAAGGAACGTTATTTGCCCTATATGGCAAACTGAGGCTGTTTTTATGCAAATGAGCATAGCGTGTTGGAGCAGAGCTGTTTAGGATGTGTGGTAAATGCCACTTTGTTTATGCATATTGGCATCAGTTCCAAATGTGGAAATAAGGGGCTAAAGGAGAAAGTTAGCGGTTGGACATTAGGTTGGTTTCACTTGTCAATCAGAAATACTCCTATCAAAGTAGATGGTTTAATGCAAGATTTAGTGACTTTCTGACAATTGCTAGAAGTCTTTGTGAGACTAAGCCTGTTATTATTCTTTGTTGGAAAAAAATTGGACTAATTTTATTCGTTCATTCATTCATTTTCTACCGCTTATCCGAACTACCTCGGGTCATGGGGAGCCTTTGACTATCTCAGGCGTCATCGGGCATCAAGGCAGGATACACCCAGGACGGAGTGCCAACCCATCGCAGGGCACACACACACACTCTCATTCACTCACACACTACGGACAATTTTCCAGTGATGCCAATCAACCTACCATGCATGTCTTTGGACCGGGGGAGGAAACCGGAGTACCCAGAGGAAACCCCCGAGGCACGTGGAGAACATGCAAACTCCACACACACAAGGCGGAGGTGGGAATCGAACCCCCAACCCTGGAGGTGTGAGGCGAACGTGCTAACCACTAAGCCACCGTGCCCCCTGGACTAATTTTCAGCCCTTATATATAGTGATATAGAACACATTTGAGAGACTCTGTTAGGGGTCGTCTACAACTTTGGGGTTTTTATTGTTTACCGGCTACAAAGCGTAAGCTACTTACTAAAGCCTTAATATATTTAGCAGAAAATGTTGACGTGGGCTCTTCTGAAAAGTTTTTTTGATATGCCTTGAACAATATGGCTTTTTCAAAGGAATTCTACATAAATAGACAATATCACAGTTTCCAGTAATCTTACCTGACCGTCTGCTGTGTGTCTCTTGTAGATCCATTAGGTTGGAGTGGTCATCACCTGAACAACCCAACGGCATACTGAGAGGGTACGATATTCGTCGTACGGCTCTTAAGCCTTGCGAAGAGCTCCAGGCCAAGCAGGCAACACTTTCCTCAACTCTGTGCTCATATCTTCAGTGCCCCATAAACCAGGACTTCTGTGGAAATTCCTGTTACCAGCCAGAAGAGCAGGTTACTTCATATGTATTGCATCTGAATGTACTCATAATTATAATTTGTACCCACATTGTGTTTTATCATGGCTATAAAATACCATTCAGTATAGTATGGCTGTCTTATCAGTAAAGAATACACTCACCAGTTATTTTAATAGGATCACATGTAGTCCTGCTGATTCAGTCAGCCAACCATGTGGCCTGAAATCATGAAGGTACAAAACAAGAGCTTCAGTTGATCTTCACATCAGACATCAGGATGGGAAACAGGAAGACAATGGCAACTCAAATAATCTCTCTTTACAAATGTGCTGAGCCGAAAAACATCCCAGAACACACCTCTTGATGCAGATGGGCTAGAGCAGCAGAAGAAAACATCAGGTTTCACATCTCAGCCAGGATCAGGAATGAGGCTGCTAGTGGAAAGCTTTAAAGAAAAATATAAAGCCTAGAAAAATGTTTTCTGCTCTTTTACCACATATAGTTTGAGTGTAGTGTTCCTATTAAAGTGGTCGGTGAGTGTAAGTTGTATCTTGTAAAAAAAGGATTTTTCAGCATTTTTAACACAGATTTTCATACTAAAAAATGGTCAGAACATTTTCTAGTACTAGGCAGCTGATGTTTAACAATAATCCATGAGAAAATTTCAGCAGCCATTTTCAATTAGTATTATTAAAGAGAACAAATCAATTCTTACCAAGCCTTTTTGCGATTTATCAGATGTCAATGTGAAATGTTCTGTTAATACGTTTAATCTACCTCTAACTAGGGTTATTCAACAGCTTAAATTAGCTCAAAGGCAATTAAAGATTTTTTTACACCATTACTTGTAAGAGCCCCAGGGTTAGAGACTAAGATTTAAGTAAAATACTCCTGTATCGAAGATGCAATGAGCCATTTTGGCATTTTAACACAAAGCTTTCATGCCTGCAGTTGTTTTCAGGAAATAGATTAACTTGTCTCCTGCAATTGCTGCAGTCCTGATGTTATTGAAACGCTGCCAACTTGGCAAGTGAACACAAGCCATACGTCTCCCCCAGCTCAAGAGCAGACAGTAATGCTCTGGAGGCCCGGACACAAAAGAATACAGCTCAGGAAAGACGAGCTTACCGTGTTCGACAGCAGCCGTAGAATAGAGATGATTCACTGGGTCTTACAGAATGAATGTAACAGAGCCATCTGCCAATATTCCCTTGTTGTGTAGGCCTGATATAACCATTTCACAATATGACTGGTCCAGAACTTATTTTTGTGTGTGTTTGTGTGTCTAGGGTAACAATAGCCGTTTACACAGAGGACAACACACATACAATTACTAATCATCACTTATGTTGTCAGATTTATGTTGCCCTTGAAAATTCTTGATATTGTAACAGATTAAATTGGTGAAATGTGACATTATTGTTGTAATGTTTTAAATTATATAGCCATATGAGGTTTAAAAAAGTATTACAATCTCCTGATTTTTTTCCCTCTTTCACTCTCGGGTGCATCCTAGTGTTCCTTCACATTATGTTTCAGGCTTGAAGACTAGCCAGAAGGTGGGCCAAAAGGACAATGTCAGTGGCTTGGGGCAACACAGATTTTTCAGACTCCACCAGACTATATTCCCAATGCGGTCGGAAAATCTATCCTGGCCTGATTTCTTGCCAAAATAGACAATGAAGTGTGGCTAAATATAGCGTGGCTGTGGGAGAAGGAGGAAGATGAGCAACCCAAGGGCCAGACTCCTGTCTGAACCTCCATGAGCCTGAGTGGGGTTTCCTCAGGGGCCGAGCCAATGCCACCTCCCATCTTCTTAAATTTCCTTGAACTAAAAGAAACCTTTTTTCAAAGCAGTTATGTGTATGAGGTGTTTTTAGTGTGTTTTGAATGATGTTGATAGTCTTTATGATGTTGATGTTGATTTGTCTTTGTTTAGGTGTGTTGTGAAAACACTATATACAGCTTTAAAGAATCCCATCTGTGCTGTAATGAGCACTACTTACCAGCTGTAAACCTCTCCATGAGTGTTTGCTGCGGAGGAAATCTGCACAGGTTTCTACCACAACACCAGTGTTGTGGAGATTATTACGTCCCCATCCGTCCAGGTACCTTTTAATCTATTTATGTGTAAAGTATTTAAAAACATATCCAGATTCTGTATTTTTGGGATTTAACAGTAAATGGATTTTCAGTGTCTTAGAACACCATGAAAAAAAATAAATATTCTTGCAGTGTGATTATAAATACTATAATATTTAAAATAAAAGCAAACGCCAAGAATCCTGATGTTTATAATGTCCACCATTTTAGTATAAATGATTTTGGAGGGAATTGTAAATAATAATAATAATAATAATAATAATAATAATAATAATAATAATAATAATAATAATAATAATTCTGTGGCATTCATTAGAAACTGGCACTTATTTAAAATGACCTTTTATTGATTTTGTGTAGAATGTTTGTAAAGTTATACCTAAGACACACTACTCTGAGAATTTCTAATAGTCTAGAGGAGGTAATATTTGCTGTTAAATTACAGTAATGACTTAAAAAAAAGGAGTGATGCAGGGGAAATTTATAAAGTTTACTTTAATAAAATCAGTCTTAAATTGTCTGGGGAATTCATGGAAGTGTTAGTATATACATTTGATTTACTAAGACAAAAATTGTAGTATATATATGAATTAGAATTTATTTTTATGCAATATAACAAGTAAAAAAAACGTTCATAGTGCTTGTGTATTAATAGTGGGAAAACCGACTTTTCCCTTGCTGAAGGATGTACTCACTTTAATTTCCTTTAGATACAAAATAAATATTGTTCTATTTTCTAGCCAGAAATCATGGGGGACACAAACTTTTGCACTCAGATGTATGACACCCATATGACCCATTATTTCTGGTATGGATTTGAGGATTCTGTTCATCCTCACTCTCTCCAGGCGAAGTCTGCTGTCCTGATAAAGGTAACCTGCGAGTGTCTGTTGGTCTTGGTGATACGTGTTGCGGGTTGATGCCCTTCTCCTCCACGGCCGGGCAGATTTGCTGCAATGGATCGCTTCATGATGGCTACAGATCACAATGTTGTGGAGGAAAGCTGGTCTCAAAAGAAGTGGTGTGCTGCGGAGACCCCCACAAAGGAACAGCACACACTCTTGTTCCAGGTAAAGCCTTCATTTCTGCTGTGTGGGTAAGAAAAAGAAAAAAGTCTGTTTATTTTTATTTATTTTTTAATGTTGAGTTTAGTGCACAAAGTACACTAAAGTGAGACGACTGAAAGTAAATGTAGGACAGTGGAACTTTCCGGTGGCTTAGTCTGAGCTGCAGTCCTTTGTGACTTTCTAATGACAATGTGGCAAAGTGTCAGAGGAGCTGAACCCTTCTGGGGTCACTTAGACTCCTCCCCTCTTCCCCGCCGTGCCATGCTAAAGCGGGCACCTGGGCACAGATGGACCAAACGGGCACAGGCCCCCAGTGTCAGCCATCTTTGTCAGGCAGGATGATGGAGATGCACACATCCATGCACCAACCAGAGTCGTGCCAAGGCCACAGCGTGCTCCCAGGATGCAACTGAAATAATGGCCACCATGAGGTCAGTGACATTAGTGTATTTATCATGCTAACACCCTCTCCCAGTCCTTTTCATAGCACCTCTGGGACTGCTGCAATAATTTTCAGCTGTTGGTTAATCATCTTGTGCATGATGTGCGATTATTCAGCCCTGTCCCCTTTTTGAGAGTGTCCTTAGGTACCATACCGTTAAAACCAAAAATGTTCTTGGTGCAATTATTTTAGTCATTGGGTTTCCCAAACTATGTTCCTCAGCACCGTTTTCTCACACTTGTGCTTCTCTGCTGAAAAAAAAATCTCCTAGTCTGTTTTTCCCTTTCCTTAATTGGCTTCATCTTCTAAAATAAGTTTGATGAAAAAGCCATCTTTCATTATGGCATCGGCATCATGGAGAGAGCATATGTTATGATGAATAGTGCCGTTAGGACGACTAAAGGCCATTTGCCCGTTAGGCTGGCCGCCGGTGCGCAGTACCGCGAGCTCACACCGCGTCCGCTGCACACACTCTCAGCTTGCTCTTTTACTGAATTAGCTACTTAACCTTGATAAAGACACGTGCGCTCTCCTAAGACTCCATTTTCCTTATTAGAGATATTTGGAAAGGGAGGGATGGATTCCTGTGGCAAAATAAGTTAACAACCTAATAATATATAGCATCTGTTCTGGGCAAAGGTTGGCCAACTAAAAAAATACTACATGTAGTAGAAATATGTGAAATGATTTGTTTACTTTAATCAGTAAAAAAAAAATGGCTTTAAAATATTACCTTGTTGATTTTATATGAATACCTTGCAGTTTTTCCCTTCTCTTTGTACCAGGAGCTCTGATTCTCGGTTCTGTTGATTTCCATGTTTGGATCTCCTAATCTGTAACTTTGCGCTGTTCAGAAGCACATTGACATTGAAGAATGGCGTCACACGCTTCTCCAGATCGGGAGAAATGCAACTTTTTTTTCTGAGGAGGACCTGCCGAGCTCCAGCTGATGGCAGAGAGAAATGTGATTACAGAGTCCCCAAAGTACGATCTATCACACATTACACTCCATTCTGTCAGGAGCTGTGGCTTGCCGGCAGGAGGGAGACGGAATTGTGGGAGACAGCTATCAGCTGTTTGAAAAGCTGCCCAGACATTTGCCTACGATCCTGTGTGAAAACCAAAACACATTTACGCAGGATGTGGAAACAAAATATAATATTTTTACTTCATCTTTGCATGGAGGGTAAATTACAGTAAAATATAGATATAATATTAGGATTTAACTCTCCTTAAGGTGATGTGAATTGATGATTTTTTTTTTTTTGTCTTTTTTATTTTTTTTTTAATAATTCAAATGATCAGTATGAATGTAGAGATTATTGAGACCTGAAGGAGGAGGTGTCACAGTGTGTTTGTGAGGTTGAAAGTTTGTGTTTGTATTACGCAGGGCTCAGTCACGCTCTCTCTCTCTCCGAGGCTTTGCTCATATCTGCGTGCGTGCAGAGTTCTGTCTAAAAAAGCACTGCACCCATATCAAACACTCAAGGTTAACTCTGAATATTTTACACTGTTCAAGTGTTAAAAGCTCTGGGCCTGAGAGAGCACACACAGATGCGTGTGTGTGTGTGTGTGAGAGAGAGACGACTGTGACGAGTAACTACGGCTCATGAAAATGACCGTAATTTCCAAAAAAAGGTAATAATCAAATATATTCACAAGGACACAATGACCATTTTGCAACAGGAAACCTGCGGTGATGCTTAAACATTTTGCTGTCAGAGTCGAGCCGCACGTATTGGGTCCTGCTTCGTATGTCCTCTCATTGTTCTGCCTAACACACATAACGAGATGCACATGCCTGAATCTCCTTTCAGAAAGGAAGCTCAAACTGAGCAGATTTAGACACGACCAAAGACGTTTAGAGCTTTTCTGTTAAGTTTGTTTAATAGTCTCTAATATCCACAAGGTATTACTAAACATCACCAAGAGAGGCGTGAGCAGAATGCTCGTGCTGTTAATGGCAGAATCAGAAGTCTGCTTAACGCTGCGGGTGGCAGCTCTGCTGAAATGAGAAGTTTACACGTGGGTTTAGTCAAATACGTGTGCGTGTAGTCTTTACTTTTTTCTCTCCTCCGAGTTTTTCTTAATCTAAGCCTTTTAGATTTGAATGTTCTCCTTCAGCAGCACTGTTTTTCATATTATTTTTATTTCTATTCATTCTTATTTTTAATTTAGTTTCTTGAATTTATTCACATGCAGGGTACCGGTATATAACTGTAACTGTACATGACACATAGAATCTTTAAATCATGAATCAAATTTCTTTTCTGTTTAGTATTTCCACCCTCATCAGGATCCTGAAGTCCCCGGGTTTCCAAGAAGACACTTGACGTAACTTGTAGCGAGAGTGAAAGAAAACAAATCCTTTAGAATGTTATATTTTGCAGCGTGTCGTCTCTACCCAGGTGTGTTGTGCGTGATCTGATTATTTAAAAGTTGACTGGATTTATGACCTTTTAGCATCGGGCTCATGCGTGGAGTTTTATGTGTGCGACCATGTTGCCGTAATCTCTACATTTCCACGAGAAAGCACATAAATGCAGCATATTCTGCCTTCTGGCTTTTTTTCTCCTCCATTTCTCAAATTCCCCAAAGAGTGCTGAAAGTGTTCCTGCCACCCAAGCATTTTCTGTCCGTGGCATCTGTTAATGCAGCCAGTTGATAAAATACATATTGGCGAAGACACAGGGACGGGGACACATGTGGGATCTGATTAGGTAGAAGACAGTCAATTTAATGTAATTTCTTGTCATAGTTCCCACAGCGGGACCAAGTATAAATAAATGAATCCAAATACACCAGTGGACGGGATGCTCTTTTTTTATTTCAAAGCCATTATATGATACCTTTTGTACGATTTTTTTTTCTTCACTCTTTTTTTTTTTTGACTGGAGGCTATAAAGGCAGCAAAGTCCTTGTGTGCTCTCTGATCATGACTTTGAAAAATGTGTCTCGCTGTGCCGCTAATGTATTCAGTTTGTATTCAGCGCTTTCATTTGTTCCGTCTCTCGTATCCAAAGGCTCGCGTGTAAGCCACGGCGCACATTTTTATCAGTTGTTCATTGCAGACTAAATATTTACTTATCATTAAATGAATGAACCTTAATTCAGGGAGACTAAGCACCTTATGTTCGCCGCATTCATTCACACTAATGAATGTATGCAAATCCATCAGAAATCTGAAGATTAGCTGAATCATTTTATGGAGCTTGGGGAGGAAAAAAAGAAGGAAAAAACATTGTGTGCTAACAATGTGCATCTATTGAGCTCAGTGCTGATTACCTGAGAGCCCCAGATCCTTGTTCTTTATATATATATATATATATATATATATATATATATATATATATATATATATATATATATATACACATCAATTGAAACATAGCGTGAAGGTCTGACACATGAAGGTCAAGTCAGGAGAACAATTTCAGAGGTATCTCTGGGGTTAAAGGGATCACCATGTCAAAGTTCACGTCGCTTCCGTCAAAGTATCATGAAAAATTCAGCGCAGTACAGGGTGGGTTTGAAAAAATGTAGAGGATGGCGGAGCTATTTTGGAAAAATTGTTGAGCTGTTTATCTGCAAGTCATTGGAGCTGAAGTAATACACCATGGGAATTGCCACTGAGCACAGAGCTGCAACATCTGCTGTCCCTAAGTGAGTTAGTGCACGTCAGACATCTTTATGTCACCGCAGCACCGTGATGGATGCAGCACTCTCGAAAAACGTTGCGTAAAAATCTGCTCCGCTGTTTTGGCTGTTAAGTGAAATTACTATTTAAATTAATGGCGCTGTCACAGTTTATCTGTGCAAAGAATGAACGCTGATTAGGGTATTGAACAATTAGCAATTTATCATACTGGAAGCTGATGGTGATTATTGTAGCAATGGTTTACCCATGAAAATAAACCCGCAGTCTCTTCCTGTTAGTGAGACATCAGAAACCAGTTTGGCTGCACTTCCTTTTTTATGGAGATCCATAAGAAAATGATTTAAGAACAGACGCCTTCTGTTTCGAGCTGTAAACCGCTTGTACGCCTCAGAATAGGGATGGAATTTGTTTTGAATCCAGCGTAGGTTTTCCAAATAGAATACATCCTGATGAATATGACTTAATTGCTCTAAAGTTGATCTGCTCCTGGAAGAGTGCAAAATATAAACACACAATTTGTACAAATCACAGGAGAGCTCCATGGTTATTGGTAATCTTTAGGAAAGTGAAGAAAGAAGAACGGTATGTTAAGGAATGGAGTTTAACCTTGACATGGAGTCTAACACTGGTTTATTTATTTGCATTAAATACTTTTTTTTACGCTTATTAATTTATGAGGGGAAAAAAGTTTCTCCTGATGTTTAAGTTAAAAAAATAAATAATTCATCCTCATGTGTATTGTTTATTTTATGTAATCATGTTGACAAAAACTTTTGTCATGAATTAGTGCAATGTCAAAACACTCAAGAATAAAATGTATTATTATAAATATAATATAGTATAAATGTTCTAATTATAAAAGTATTATGTGTAATTATTCTATTTATGCATCTGACTAAGCCGCTCGTCGACTGAATTAAATAAAAATTACAGCTCTTTGTATCTCCCATTACAAACTGCTGTCAAAAGTACAGTCTAGTCCAGGACTAAATTTAAAGCGTCACACTGACTGCACCTCTAAACACACCTAACACAGGAAATTGCAGTGGCAGGTTCATCCTTCACGTCTGAGGCTGCAAGAGCCCGAGCGTGTTGTGTTGATGCAGAATAAGCGTGCGTGGAGTCGGCGGCTGATGCTTTTAAAGGTAATGGGAGAGGATGCAGTCTGATGGGTTTGAGAAAGTGACGCCTGATGGGATGAGACAAACTGATGGCAGAAGAGCGATTTGATTTCCCCACAGTCGACAACGTGCTGTTCGTTTCCTTCATCCTCATGCTGCCTCTGAAAATAAAGCAGACCAAAGCTGAGCAAAAGCAAAGCTGTGTAGAAGCCATGCTTTACTCTGAATGTGTGTGTTTGTGTTTGTTTAACAGAATTCTGCCCCAACAGCGTCAGAGTATATGGACTAAAAACGTATTAGCAGCCTTTTGGAAACCATGTCTATATGAGATATTTCAACTTAACATATGGCTTTTATTTTAACAGCTTTTTTATTAAATAATCTTATGGAGGTTTCTCTTGTTAGGCTCCCAAGCAGCTTATTATCAATGTGGTGTCCAATAGCTGATTCTGTATCACCAGCAATTATCTACACTGTGCAGTTGTGAAATGTGTACCAGCTCCAGTGCTCCTGAAAATATTCAGCTACTCCCAAATTCTACAAACTTTGAAACATGGCCCTGGCCCAGATAGCTCAAATACTTCAAAATCATCTATGTTGAAAACTCTGGGGGGTTTTTTCAGTGTGTTAAATGACAGACGAACCACTTAAACTGGTAAAATATTTGGTACATTTATATGGCATTAGGTACAATAATTTTGTAGTAGTAATGATGAATACGCAAATATATTTAAATAGATGCAGATTAGATTTTTATTTGAATTTGTTGTGTTTTAGTATGAGACATCCCTTTAAAATGTAAATGACACACAATCCAAACAATTTTGTATGTGTTTATATGTTAGAGATTGTTTGACCATAGATGTGCTGTGTGTGTGCGTGTGTGTGTGTGTGCGTGCAGGAATGGCGTGCTGTGGAGAACAGTATATCAACACATCCATGATGTTATGTTGCGTTGGCTCGGATCAGGAGGCGAGAGCTCACGTGCTGGAGAACAGGACGGCGTCTGTGAAGTGCTGCGGGACTGAAGTGATGGAGCAGGATGAGGAGTGCTGTAACGGCATTGGGTTTGACCCAGACGTGGCTGTGTGTGCAGACCGAGCCCCACATGACAGCATTATCATGGTATAACACTTTATTACACAAATATATGGACATTTTAACTGCTGATTTCTTTAAATGTTGGAAAACACGTTAAGGGGATGTTCTTTATACTGTAATGGTGTTGCATCCAGAAGTTTAAACATAACTTCTTTTTTAAACATCTCATCTTTTCTCTTCTTTCTTTCGTTCGTTCTTTCTTTCTTTATTTCTTTCTTTCTTTCTTTCTTTCTTTCTTTCTTTCTTTCTTTTCTCTCTCCCTGTCACTCTCTCTCTCTCTCTCTCTCTCTCTCTCTCTCTCTCTCTCTCTCTCCCTCTCTCTTTCTCTCCCTCTCCCTCTCCCTCTCCCTCTCTGGCTCTATCTCTCTCTCCCTCTCCCTCTCTCCCTCTATCCCTCCCTCCCTCTCTCTTTTCCCCTCCCTCCCTCCCTCCCTCCCTCCCTCCCGGATCACATCTGGTCAGTGAGGTCAACATCTTTATTTGTAGTGGCATGTTGAAACTGAGGTTTTGATTGAGAGAGTTTTACAGAGGACTAAATCAGTTTACAGCCTCAGTTCAGGCTCAGATGTGATCAGAAATAGCACAAAGGTAAAGAGACGTGCTAAGTGCATATAGAATTCAAAACCCTGAACACAGAACTAAAAGATTAGATTGTTTTTGAAGGGTTTGTTTTAATTGTTCTTTGTCATGTTCAGCTTTTTTTTTTGTTGCTCCAATTATTCTGAACACTTTCTGCAGCTCGGTTTAGAGGCATATAAAAAAATAAAATCAAATAAAAAACTCTGCCTACTATATAATACTGTACCTGCCATATTTGGTTCACTTCTTGCCTGTGATTTGCATTCTCGCTGTAATTGATGCTGATTACAGCTCACCTGAGACTCCGACACTCTCAAACCTGGGTTTTCAAAATTAAATTTGTCACATACACAATCATACACTGTACTGTATTTATTGCAATGGTATGTTTTCATAAAATGTCTTTATAAAAAAAATTAATAAGAATGAAAAGATGCTAAGAATAGAATTTCATTAAATGAGAATAAAAAATACAAAAAATAAAAAAGAAGAGGGAGGAAGAAGTATATGGAAAAATATACCAATGTATATATGAATGGAGATCATTGGTAGAAGAGTGTGAATGAATTATAAGGTACAGATGTGCACAGATGTAGCACAACATGTGCAGTGTGCTCTGTGCAGTCGAGGTAGTGTGTCGTGTAGACATTCCAGAAAAGTCCAGGCTCTTAGTATTGTCCTGGTTGAGGGTCTAAATGGCCTTCAAGAAGAAGCTTCTCCTCATTTTTCTCTGTGTTTGCCAGAGATTTTGTTCCTTTCTGCCATTGTTGACCATGCTCATATTATTTGGGGTAAGAATCTTTCACCTCGTCGTGAAGCTGTGTGAGAACTACGAGGCAGAAAGCTGTGATGTACGCACATCTCCTGTCAGGAAGCGAGAACTTGCACTCAAACTTCATTAATCAGATTTGCTCGCTGTAACATACCGCAACTCAGCTTGAGTTTGGCAGCCAAAGAGAGAATGTGAAGAAAAGCAAACTGTCATTAACTTGTAATTACGTCATTAAGGGGCCTCTGTGTTATTCATCGAGACGTAAAGATCCGCAAGCTGGCGTAGTGCGACACCCAAGAGTCAACTGAAATCATGTCACTAATGATGTGCGTTTGTGTGTCCTTTAGGAACAGTGTCGTCCCAGTGCTCTTTGTCCTGCGTCTACTGCCTCAAGAGCCTACTGCGGTGTGTGTGATTTTAACCCAAATCTGTACACCTGTACACGGGTGCTAAGCCAGCCAGACATGCCGTCATCTACAGAGTCTTCCTCGAGTTCACCTAAAACACTGCAGCCTTCTGAACCAGCACACGCTCGCCTCTGCCCAACAGCTGAAGAGCTCATCTACAGCGCAGATCCCAACACATATTACTTTACAGGTAATGCTATAAGGTTGCAACATGCAGACCATCTCACTCGTATTTGCTTTCTTCAATCAATATCTTTAAGAAATGAAGAGCAAAGATAAAGAAAAAATACGGACAGAAACAAAGGTAAAGTACAGTGTAAATATTCTCTTTATTGTTATGCACTTTCATAAAGGCATAATTCCAATTACAATTTTTTCACTAATATATTTCCAGCTAACTCAAAATCTACTGCTTTGTTTTAAAAAATCACATAGAAAAAGTATTACATTTTCTGAAGACACTATTTGTATCCTCTGCCTCCTCTGATGCACGAGTGAGTGCTAATCACCCCAAACTAAAATTCCGCATCGGTACCCGAAGCGTCTGCTTGGCTTTCACATCTGTTTATCTGGCTGACTGGAGGGAGCACACAATCGTTTCTTTCAGCACGTTATTTATTTGGTTAGTTGTGTCTGTTTAATCAAGACTAATGCAAGAGTTCAGCGGGGCTGGCTGGAGCAACCAGAGTGATTCTAGTCAGCGCTGTGCTGCCATCTGGGCAGAAGCGTCTAAAGCTGTGGCGGCCCCACGTGTCTCCAGATGTTTCCTGCACCCCCACACTAACAACCTGCAGACGGGTGACACTGAGCACGCTCAGACAAATACCTCACTGAGAACGGCTTCCCGGGTTCCTCCAATATGGCCATCCTGCTCTTTTAGCTTTTAAACCTTTATTAGAATTGTTTAAACAAGCGACATTGACTTTCACTTTTAAACTATAGATAGATAGAGAGAGAGAGAGAGAGAGAGAGAGAGAGAGAGAGAGAGAGAGAAAGACCAGTGGATGTGATAGGGACAATATGTGTTAGGAAAGTCACTGAGGCATTAATGTGATTGAAAATATTAGATCATTTACCTGTTTAAAGAAAAAAAAGAGTGATGAAACATTTTGCTTTCTGTGATGTACACAAGCCAGCAGTGATGTGAGGTCCTTCCCAGCATTGCAGGTGTCACAAAGCCATTTAAGTGATTTACACCCATGACTCCCCCCAGCAAACACACACACACACACACTTACACCAACAGTTGTTGCACCGATAAAGAAAAACACTGCAGTAAACACAGAGGTCCCAGGCCAGTCTTCAAAGCGTGCCTTGTTTTCATATGGAGGAAGCTGCTTCCTAACGCTTCACCACTCTCCTGTGGGTTCATAAAGTAACCATCCAATATATGGCCTCAGTCTGCTGGAATGGATTATCAAAGCATCTATGAGGGTTACAACGTTCAGGACACAGCGATGCGTTCTAAACAAATACAGATATAAACCAAATACAAAGACGAATAGGAGGTGCACTTTTTTTACTTTAGCTCAAGTAACCTGACTACAAAATAAACAGCAGATTTCTAACCTATTTCTATACAAACAAGCCCAAAACTTACAAAAGAATTTACTAAATGCATTTATTTATAGACTCGTCTCACACACAGAGCACCGGCTTTACACAGGTCAGTGTATCATCACCGAGCTCTCGAACATGCAAAAATAATTTCTTTAATTTGAAAATAATGAATTATATTATGTTCTTTGTGTTAATGTTATTTATGATTATCAAATACAAATATCCCTGTAAATATCTCTTCATATTATAGTGGAAAAAAACACGTAAAGAATTTACCTAAAGCATTTCATTTTGAAGAGTGAAGCTAAAATCTAAAGTAAATCCAATCAGATATTACTAGGAGTTTGTTGCAGTCATTTATAAACAATATGAACATTGTGACTTTCGATAGCATCACATGCCACAGGGCATCTAGAGACAAATTGTAAACTTGGACAGTGTCGCTAAGGTTGTGGAACTGTTTAGTTCAAAAACAAAAGATAAATACTTTTTTTATCCAGAAGTACTTATTTCCATCTTTTTTTTTTTTTGATTTCATTTATTTATTTACATTTTGACATTTTTTTAAATGTTACTTTAAAAAAGGCTACTTTTAAGTCACTCGTGGTAAAATTAGGATATTTGGAGTTATTTGGAGCTTTAAACAGATACAAATGCAGATACTGATAGTGGCATTGCATCACAAGCCAAGCATTTATGAACATGACATACGGTTTTGAATTCTTATTCAGACACAAACCTGGAGCCCTACACCATGTATGAGTACAGAGTGTATGCATGGAACAGAGGTGGCCATGGGTTTAGCCTGCCTTCATGGGTCACTACTAAAGAGGACGTACCTCAAGGTGTCCTTCCCCCTCGCTGGAGCCGAGTGGGCCTTCGAGATGACATCATCCTACTCAACTGGTCTTCACCTATTAAGACTAACGGTAAGTTTTATCTGACTCTTTTTTCATCTTTTAATATTTTTCAAGAATCTCTTCTGACCCTTTTCCTTTTGTTATTATTGTGTAAATTATTTTGTAAAGCTGTTGCTTAAAGCGTAAAGTACCAACAGGAAATCTGAAGCCCATTGAAAAGTTCTGAACAGAGAAGACAGTGAAGGAAGGCTTTAGCTGTGCCACTGGAATTATTTGAAAGTCTTCGTTGCTGTATTGAAAAACGGTCTTCACAATACAGACATTTTAGTTTCATCCTTTAATCACCAAGCTGCTTGCTTTGCTAATCTGTACTTGTGTTGTGAATTTACACATTTAGTCTTATTTCTACATCTGAATAAAATCAACCCCGTGATAATAACCTGGCGGGTGGGTCGAAGTGTATCTGGCTGATTGATGTAGCAGTGTGCCCTCAGTTACTATGCTTCATCTGCATCTCCCAGCCGAATAATTTATGAATGCCCAAATTCACATGCGCATAAACATGGCACTAAGTAGAAATAACAACCTCCATTTGAGGGAACTTCTGGACCACTTAAATATGTAAAGAAACACGTTGATTGCTCATTAGCACATTCTGCTCTTTAATCAGAAGGCTTAAAGCCCAATCTGCTGTGATTTTAGGGGAAGTTAGTCCTCCACTGCCACTCTTTGACACAGGCAACAGGGACACAGAGAATGAAGTGAAGAAATTGGGAGATTCATTATGTTTTACTGTTTGGCACTTAAAACTTGAACTTTCCTCCCCAATACCTTTTATCTCTCACTAGTGTGTTTGCATGTTTTTATGTTACACAAGGCGAGATCAGCCACTATGTGGTCCTGCGAGACGGACGGGAGCGCTACCGTGGAACTGAGAGGAGTTTCACTGACGCTGGGGGTATTCGGCCTTTCCGCGAGTACACATACCAGCTGAGAGCCTGCACCACAGCTGGCTGCACAGACTCCCCCAAAGTGAGTCTGTAATGTCAGTTCATTACAGAGTTGCCTAAATGTTTTTAAGTGTAGGAAGCTAAAATACACTTGTGTCCAGAGGTTCCATCACCCTCATATTTGGTTCTTCCCCAAACTGTTACAAGTTGGAAACATGCAATTGTATATAATGTTTGTCTATGTTGCACCATTACACTTTCTATTCCCAGGCCCAAACCTGTTCCAGCATGACAATATTGCTTTCCACAAAGCAAAGTCTATGAAGACATTGTTTGCTAAGGTTTGAGTGGAAGAGCTCAAGTGTCCTGCACAGAGCCCTGATACCTTTGGGATAAACTACAATGCAGACTGCACCCCAGACCTTCTCACCCAATATCAGTGCACAATCTCACTAAAGCTCTTGGAGCTGAATGGACAAAATCTCACAGCCATGTCCCCAAAATTTAGTGGAAAGCCTCTTCATTAAAGTGGAGCTTATTATAACAGCAAAAGGTGGGAATAATCTGGAAGGGGTGATAGTAGGATGTCCACAAACCTTTGGCCATATATTGAACTGTATAATGTCTATTATATTCTAAATACTTCTTGCACATATAATACAGCAAGTGCAATGGTAGAACACCCTTACAACTGAAACTCGTTATTACGTGAACCATAAATTTTGAAAAAAATTTTGAAAAAAATTGATCATTTATACTGTAAAAAACAAAATCATATTTGAAATATTTCTCCATGTCGATAGGAGTTTTCTGTAAAAATCTGATAATCTGCCCTCTCTTTGCCTGCTTAACCTGTCTCCAACCTTTTCTTTATCCTCTCTGAAAGCTTTTCAGTTGTAATGAAGGGTCAGCATTGTAGTAAAAAGTGGGACTTGTTTCTTGAGATGCATACATTTTAATTACCTCTTTGATTCTTTTAGTATAGATTAAAATAGAGGACTGTAGTTTTTTTTTCATGCACAAAACATGACATTGGTGCACTCAATTGTATACCTCACTCACTCACTCACCCATTCACTCATCTTCTACCACTTATCCGAACTACCTCGGGTCACGGGGAGCCTGTGGTGTGATCTCAGGTGTCATTGGGCATCAAGGCAGGATACACCCTGGAGGGAGTGCCAACCCATCACAGGGCACACACACACTCTCATTCACTCACACAATCACACACTACGGACAATTTTCCAGAGATGCCAATCAACCTACCATGCATGTCTTTGGACCGGGGGAGGAAACCGGAGTACCCGGAGGAAACCCCCGAGGCACGTGGAGAACATGCAAACTCCACACACAAAAGGCGGAGGCGGGAATCGAACCCCCAACCCTGGAGGTGTGAGGCAAACGTGCTAACCACTAAGCCACTGTGCCCCCCAATTGTATACCTTAGGAGACTTATTCTTACCTTTTATCTCATGGGCTCCCAACCTCATGGCATCATGACCCTTATACGGGGCAAAAGAGGTTGTGATACAGTAGAAACTCACAATCACATGTTTGTTTATTTCATTTGTTTTACAGTAATATTATGATTATCACAATTCATAATAATGATTTTGAATATTATTTTGAAATATACAGCCACAAAAAAGACACATTTCCATTGAGTATGTATATATATTCTGCAGTTCTGTGATAGAAGGGAAGTTTATCTTCCATTCCACCTATTGTTATCTCCATCCACCTATTTACCTTCACCTACCATTTTGGGTTGTTTGCAAACTTGTTTTAACCCGTCATTGTTCATAATTTATTAGATGAGTCTCATCCATGCAAAGGCACAAAAATAGTGTGATGGGCCTATAGACGTTTGTTCTCCCATCCCTGCTCCTGCTGTCTAATTATGAAGTGCTGAGCCGACTGGATATTTCTGATAGCAGACGCGTGGTTCTTCAGGAGCATCTATCTAAGCCACATCAGTGTTATCTTGTTATAATTGCTGTCTGCTCCAGATGAAAGAACTTACTCAACTCTCTACGTGTCTCATTTTAGATCAGGTGATTATTGTTCTCCGAGGCACGCTGAAGAAACTGCAGAGAAACGGAAACAGCATTTTCCGAGTCGCACTTAGGATGCCCTGTTAAACCTCTGGGCTCCTGATGATACTTTTCCATATCCATCGTTCTCCTATTCTTCCCAAACTTACTAGTTTTTAAGTGAAGCATGGAGGATGGATTAACTTGCACACCTGCAAGCATTATCCAAACAGTTACAATTATTGTGGGCCCCAGTACAGGTGGAGCAATTACCAGCCAGGGCAAGGGGGCCTGAGGATGCTGATTTAATCTCTGTGGACACTCTGTGGGCTCACAAAAGCACATCAGGATAGTGCCTGGGCCAGGCTGCAAACAAGAGTGGAGCGGGGTGGAAAAAAATAAAAGAGAAAGAAAGAACCTTAACCACCTCTCCCTGCCCTCTCCTAATAGTCTGCCACTCCTAAAGACAAGAACCAAAACCACTAGTGACATTCTATTAGAGAAGGATATCCAAGCCTCCATTAGGGCAAATTGCTCTGTAATTCCTTTCTCTGTGTGTGTGTGTATGTGTGTCTAGGTGGTGGCAGTGACTGTCCAGGGGGTACCTGAAGGGGTAGGTTCTCCAGCAGTAAGTGCTCTGGGTCCCAAAATTCTTCACATCACCTGGGAGGCCCCGTCTAAACCAAACGGTATCATACGGGAGTATCGGCTTAACCAGACTGGAGTCGGGCTCATTCACACACACACGCACGGGGAGATGGAACATACAGTGCAAGGTATCAAAATTTTCCAGTGTGTATTTAACAGTCTTACAGTACTTCACCCCACAAACACGTTGTATAAGCAAATTAATAACACCGTGTGTAATGGTGATTAGAGCTATAAACTAATCTGTAAACTAAGACATGAGCAGTACACTTAAACAGTGCATGATTGTCCTCTGCTTAAGACACATTTTGGAAACAATACTATTTATAGAACATAGCACATTCGCTGTTCTGCATGTTATGTGACGTGATCTAGTAGCAAGTGTCCATATGAGTGTGTACGCGCGTGTGTGTGTGTGTGTGTGTGTGCATGCTGTGAGTGAGTGATGAATCTATCTGGCAGCTGAGAGCAGCCACTCCCTCACACCTCCAGCAGCAGAGCAGCAGCAGTAGTAACTGAGAGGAGAGGGAGTAGGTCCAGCGTCCCCTCAGCGCAGACAGCCCTTTATTTATGCACGCTGTTTTCTGGAAGCAATCTAATGACTGAATTTACACCTGATTCCCGCAATGAGCGTGCTGCCCTGCCCATCAGGCACCAGGGGCCCCGTGATTTGTGGGGTCTCTTTTATATCTGCCCAGGAGTGGAGCTGCGTTTCTGGCCCTGAGCCATCCGTCGCTGGGCCGAGAATTTGCACAGGGACACACACATGTACACGCACACGCTTTGCCGAGCCTAACACATGGAAACAGGCAGCTGCAGACAATTTTTTGCTTTAGTTTTGGAATCATAAGATAAATATTTTTATTGTAATATTACTGAATGAATTGTGCAACAACAACAATAATAGTAACAACAATAACAATAACAAGAATAATAACAATAATAATAATAATAATAATAATAATAATAATAATAATATTAAATATAAATAATATCTAAAATTAAAAAAATTTAAAATATAATAATAATAATGCTTAGTCGTAGGCAAAGGTAAAACTCCCAAGTGTATTAGTATAATAATACATATTAGCATATTCTCTCTGTATTTACTAGGACTAAGGCATAATAATAATAATAATAATAATAATAATAATAATAATAATAATAATAATAATAATAATAATAAACTGTTTATTTATTTATAAAACATTTATGTAAATGGCTCTATGCAAATAGGACATATGTGCTTTAAGTGACCCTTTTTGGAGGAAATATAATATGCATAATTCATGTGGCAGGATGGGGGGGATCCAAATGCTCGTCATTTCTCGCTTGCCTACACTATCAATGACATCATTATCAAATCTGAGTGAGGCGCATATTTTTTGGGAAGCGTCTGATCTTCTTCCAGTCACAATTAATATGAATGAAACGGCCTGCTGAGAGCTTGTCCTGGGAGAGAGAGAGAGGCAGAGTAAGGAGAAGCATCCGGCAGCACTCACTTTCACACACTGATTTATTAAAATTTAAAAAAATTATAATATTTCACTTATTTAACACGAGTCTTTCATCAGATGTGAGTTCTGTTGAGTGGCATACAGAGTTAAATGATTTGCAGACTTGCTTGCATGGTGTCCCTTCCGCTGTTACTGAATATTACTGCTTTGTCATTTCTCAGACTTCAAAACCCGCTGGAATCAAGTCCTGGAACGCAGCTCATGTTTGTGTATAAGCTTCAAACTGAGGCTCTTCCAAAGCACCCAAGCAGCTCTCTGCTAAGTGAAGATATTTCAGCACTGCGTCTTTTACTCTTTCTCTCTGAAGGCTCTGGAGTTGGTGCACATGGTAGCAGGAGCGTTAAGAGCCAATCGATTGCTCTGGGACACTAGGCGTCTCACGGTATAATGGCTGGTGGGCAGCACAGTGCATTTAGGACCTTTTGAGAGGCAGCAGCAGGCCTTGATATTCATGCTGCATTTGTTTAGTTTAAGTAAAAGACAAAGGGAGCCCATAGTTGACTGTGTCCCAAATGTGTGGCATTATTGTGTTATTGGAGCACCCCTTAGATTTCCTTAAAGTGACAGCAAATTTTTTTTTCAGTGCTTAACGTTAAGGAAGCTTCAAGATTAGACTTCGAATGGACTTAACACAGAAGAATGAAGAGAGCTGTGCACGTGTGTGTGCGTGTGTGTGTGTGTGTGTGTGTGTGTGAGAAATAGAGAGAGAGAGAGGGAGGGAGGGAGAGGGAGGGTGAAAGAGAGTGAGAATGATACTGTGGCACATTTGCAAACAAAATGTGCTGGTAGTAATTGACCTCAGTGTTGGAATAAGTTAACCTTGACTCAGGCACTCACAGCATCTTCAGACGAAGCGCCATGATTCCTGTGAAAGTGCCGCTGCACAACAATGCCTTTTTGTTTAGACTTAATTGCTAAATTATCTGCCTAAAGATGAGAGAGTAAGGGAGAGTGAGAATTATCATGACTTCAAGACTTCCCCTCGACTCGTACAGTTTTAACCCAGGCAAAATGTAAATGCTTTTCACTTAGAAGATGCACAAATTTGCCGTTCTGTATTCACTCTTAAATCCCTGGTCCATCTAATATATCTCAGCTCATGTGTAGTTATGTTCTCTTCAGCATAGAAATGATCTGTTATACTGCCATCCACGTATTATGTGTAAGTTCAATATATTCTTGAATATTATTGATATTATTAGACCTTACTCAGACCTTGTGGATGAGGTTTTATGTTTTTTAACTTAAAATCTGAAAAATATGAACTATTTTTTATGCAACTAAATGTACACATTGTAATTAAAATATATGGAATAGATATTTTAAAAGGTTACTGATGGCAGAAACTTTGATTTATTGTCTTAAAATTATATATTAAATAAATAAATAAATAAATAAATAATAGTTGTGCATATTTCTATGTATATATTTACAATAACTACAGTTATTTTGGGTTTGAAGTAACATTATTATTATTTGAGGCAATTTTGAACTTTTTTTAACTGTATTTCTGGTGGATCATTTTTTTAGCTTGCTAGTCAGTCACACACACAGCCAGTAATTTCTCTCAGTATTCTTTTCAAATGACACAGCTAAACAGCTCGATGATTTAATGTGATACAAGCTCTAATGGCTTGTCCCCCACGTAGACATAACACGAACATTCAAAGTCATTGGTTTCTCGTGCTCGGCGCTGGTGAACGGGCCTGTCTGACTCCCGTTTGAAGCTAATATTTCTCTGTCACATAACACACATCTGAGTGGCCATGTTGTGACACACAAGAGAAACGAGGAGGAGAAGGAATCTCAACCTTCTCTAAATTATGCCCGAGCTTAGATTGGGGGAGGAACAGAGGAACAAGGAGGACGCTGAGCCTGTAAAAGGCATTGCAGGTCGTCACCAGCGTCATGTGGAACCCACAAATCACTCCATAATACCTTCTAGACAGGGGGTGGGAATTAATAACAAAAAGTAATTGTACACAGGAAGTCAGTGCTTAATTATTTAGAGGCATTTACCATTGCAGCAAGGGAAGCTTTCCAGATCTTTCTTCTTCATTCCGGTACCTTTAGGGAGAAGGGACATGCGGCCATCATCTTTTCATATTCTCTAATGCAAACAGTAAATGGCAGCTTGTCAATAAACGACCATTTTATGTCATTTATTACCTCGCACTTTCTCATTGCACTGTACAGAACAATTTGGATGACAGTTATGGCATTGTTTCACTTTGCGTTAGTCTCGCACTACAAATGGGATGCTTGAAGGGGTGAGCACTAAAATGATTGTACCGTCTCTCTTCTGTTTTTTTATTTATTTATTTATTTTGAAGTTTTTTTGACGTTGCATACATCTTAATCAGACTTAGAGTGCCCCCTTGAGTTCACACCAGAACTGTAAAAGTAAAAATTAATAATCCTTCTCCAAGTGGCTTAAATGTTTTTAACATTTTGATGGCGTGATGCACACTGGTCTAATAAAAGAAATAGTTCTAGGAAAAGAGTTCACTGCTAACTGTTGGGTTGTGATATTTCTGTGTGTGTGTGTGTGTGTGTGTGTGTGTATGTGTGTGTGTGTGTATATATATAGGTCATACTGCAGTAATGAAGTTCCACTGTAGCTGAACTGTTCATGTCTAATCAGTAAAAAACAAAATAAATGTATCCTTCCAGCAGGATCCAATATGTGTCCTGATAAAGATTCAGTATCACTGCAAATAATGTTGTGATGAGGTTATTTGTCATGCCAAAGTACACACATGCAGACATGGCATGATGGCAGTGGTGAAGCCAAGCTTTAAAGGCAGTATTCCACGGCTGTCCCTTTGTATTTAGTATGCTTGACAGAATTCTTTACTTAACCCAAACACGATTCAGCGTTCTGAAAACATTGATCTGTATTCGGGTTAAATGAAGCAAGGTGGATGGCATACTAACCAGCAGCTCACAAGTGTGCACTTCTGCAGCTGAGAGCAGCAACCGTAACAGTGTAATATAGATCATTTGTCTAAGCAAGAATTTTATTTGGGAAATCAAAACAAATATTTTGCTCCAAATTATTTCGCACAAGTGTAAAAAAAGTGTTAAATTGTCTAGATCCTGACAGTTGAAAATTAGTCTTGTCTGTTACTCTATCGGTTGTAGTTACATGTTCAGTAATAACAATATAATGACTATGTAATGACAATGTTGTTGTGTATGTGCGTGTTTAAGACTTTTACGCTCATTAGTAGCAGTCATTTAATAACACATAAGAGTAATCTGTCATTATTAGTTCATAGAATGTAATGCCACAGTGGGGACAGGGAAGTCCTCTCAGTCAGAGTTTGGTAGGGGGGGTGTGTGTGTTTGTGTGTAGTGGTAACACTTAGCTGAGTGTATCTACACTGTGTTTGCAGGACTACAGCCTTACACAAACTACAGCTTTGTGCTGACGGCCTGCACTGTCGCTGGCTGCGGAGCAAGTAAGCCATCTATGGGCCGAACGCTGCAAGCTGCGCCGGAAGGTTGGTGCACTCACACACACTCTCTCACACTCACACACACTCGCACACACACTCGCGCACACACTCACACACACACACACACACACACACACAAACACGTTTATTATCTGCCACTGCATTTCATTTGTGATTTTACTTTTTTTTATTTGATTTCTAAGCAGGTGATTTCATATCCTTTCTCCCTTTCAGCTGAAAGAGCTAAACAATTAACGGTACAGCTTTTGTTTTAACACACAGGCATCTGGACCATCCCGAGGCACGTTGTGGTAAACAGCACGGCCGTAGATCTCTATTGGTGTCAGCCGTCCCGTCCCAACGGCCTTCTCAAACGCTACCACCTTCTGCGTGATGGAGTGAGCGTGTACGACAGCAGCCCAAATGAGACCAAGCACACAGACACCAACCTGCAGCCTAACACCAGGTCCTGTCACCACTCACACTTGTCTTTAACACACTATTAGCAGCTGATTATCAGGGACTCCTAATCCTCCGTTTTCAATCCCTATTAAAAATCTCCTCCTCACAAACGAGCCACTCTAATTTAAAAAGTTTTCAGAAAGCAATCAGGAAATTTGTGCTAATAAATACAGCTGTTGGCTTTGAAGGTGTTCATCAGTCCAGTACTGTATTATTGTGTACAGTTACACAACGGAAATAAGATCAATAATAATGGGACTTTTTGTTACTTTAATTAATATTACATCATTTCATTTATTATTTTTTATTTAATTTTAAGAAATTGAAGTCTATTTTATTTATAACAATGAACATTGTCACAAAGCAGCTTTAGAGAAGTCATGGTTAAATGAAATTAAAATGTATACAAAGTTGGAACTTGTATAATTTTTGTATAAATAAATTTCTTGTTAGTTCTTTACTTTTATGTTAGTCTAATAATTATTTTCTTTTATTATTTTTTCCGTTAAATTTGTCCAATTAGTGTCACAGCTATAGATACTTTACTGCATAGGCATTTTTGTTTGTTTGTTTGTTTTTGTTTGTTTGTTTGTTAATTGTTAGGGACAGAAATACAATTGTATGAGACTTCTTTTTTTTTTTTTTAATTGTTTATAGCTTAATAAAATACACAAATAAATAAAAAATAAAAATCCACATTGAAAATCCACAGGTACCAAATTTTATCTGTTTTTTTGTGTTTCATTTATAATTAATATGAATAATTCACATTTAAATTTTTTCATCTGTGTGTAAAGATAATATGAGCGTTCAAAGGTCCAAAAATGTAGTCAGTTTAGAATGTCTTGATTTTTCATCTATGTAAAACACACACACTCTCTCTCTCTCTCTCTCTCTCTCTCTCTCTCTCTCTCTCGCTCACACACACACACACACACACACACACACACACACACACACACACACACACACACACACACACTGTCTGTATTCATTTGGATTGTATTGTTTATGCAATATAGTGAGTAAATATTTGAAAAGACAAACTGTGTCCAATAAGCAGCTTAAGATACAATATAAATCTGTTTGTTTTCATTATGTTATCTATAGAGAGAGATGAGCTAATGCCTAGGTTGTCATTCAGACCTTTACTAGTCAGGTTCTTTTTTTTTTTAATCCTGTCATTCCACGTTGCCGGCACATAACTGACATGTCAAAACCCTCAGTGAGCTCTGATTGGATGGTTTGTATAGGTCACTGTGTCAAACCCCACCCCAATCCTCTCCAACCTTTTCCGTTTTTGTTTAGATGGTCGCTTCAAAGAGGGTCGCATCGACGCATGACATTTAATTTGCCGTAATTCCAGATGACCTGCCAAAAGGCATTCCCCTCTCCGTTCCTCGACCCTTTTCTTTTTTCTTTGTCCAATTTAGTTCAATGAGCAACGGCACAATGGTAAGCACTGGCTTCATTATCCGGCAGGGCTACAGTGAGACACAGGAAGCAGCTAACTGGTGGGCCGTGCTCATCGATTATTTATGACCGTGTTGATTAGCTGTCACATACCTCACCATAGTAGAAATTCTGTCTGATGAGTGAAATATTAACCCCCCCTTCCCCCTCCTCCTCCTCCTCAAAAGATCTGAGCAAACCTGATAGGAACACACTGCTTCCTTTGATGCAGCTCGGTGCATTTGCCAATTATATCATACTGTACATCCATGCAAAGACCTGCACACATACACTAGTGTCATTTTATTCATATATAATCCCGGTTATAAAACACCATGCGTCTGTGCCACTTACATTTAATATGCAGACTTCCCGTCGACATATTTCACGTATTATTTCAAGACTTCTCCTGCTTCCTGAGTGTGTACATCACAACATGTTTGTACCACTTACGTCTTATTGCACGTCTCTAACAAGACGTCTCGTGCTTGCTCAGCGTGAATGCGTGTAAAACGTGTCTGCTGGTAAATCTGCAGTGCTAATGCACTTTACTGGCAATGATGAGAGCAGTATATGATTTCTGATGGGCTTCTTTTAAAAGGGATAGTGCTGGAACAATAGTTAATGTGGAGGTATTAATGGCTGTGTGCGGAGTTTATGGCAAATTAAAAGCCTCGAATGTTCACCACGACCCCATGTCTGTTGCAGATGTAGACCTCTGCACTGACACTTCTCACCGTAAAAAAGCTAAATCTCATGCACGTGTTGAAAGAGCTTGCCTCTTAGTGTTTTATAACCAAGCGGGGAGCATTAACGCAATTTCATATGCACATGTGTGGAATTGTCTATCAGGCCTGTGAAAGATCACTGTGGAGGCCCTGATCAGCATTGCATTAACACTGTCATCTGTTTAATGGCATCACCCTTTATCGATCTGCTTGGGAGCTTTAAGCTCTGCTGGAAAAGGAAAATTAACAGCAAGCTTTCCATTTAAGTATTTGAAGTAGGGGGGCATTGGGGCAGAAAAACATTATTATATTACAATATATTATATATTGTATAATACAATATCATATTATATTGTAAATATTTTTACATTTTATTTTAGAAATTATTTCACAGAGGATGAGCAATGTTACTTATACAGCCATGGATAGGGTTACAATACGAGCATTCACAGCATGCACAGGTTTTGATATCTTTGTATCTTTTGACTTACGATAGATGGATGAAAGGATAGATGGATAGATGAATGGATAGATGGATAGATGGATAGATGGATGGTTGGGTGGACTTTTGTACTTTGATGTGTTTTGCACTTTTGTTGACATGTATGTTTCTTTCACAATTCTGCTTCTACAGATACGTTTATGAGTTGCAGGCCAGCACTGATGCTGGTAGCAGTGTGAGCAGCCAGTACATCATCCAAACCCCAGTGTCCACCCCAGAGAAAATCCCCACTCCGTATAACGTTAGCGTCTTGGGTCCGCGCTCTGTCTTTGTCTCGTGGTCACTCCCAGGTAATGTTTTTTCACCCTAATGTGCAATGCACATTCTCTATTTAGCAATCATTCAGCCATGATTTATCCACGCTTTGGCCAAAGAGAGTGTCTGTGCAAGGAGAAGAAAATTTACGACGAGCGTGTTGAGGATTCTTATGCGAGCCAGTCTTCTGCTGGACGTAGCAGAGAATCAATTAGCTCGACATTCAAACTCAAGTGGCGGATTTCCTAACATTAGCATGATTTACTGAGAGGCTGTTTAAAGATCCTGCTGCAGTTTATGCCTAAAGTCTTTTGCTTTACTTGGCTGATTTGTAGTTCTTTAGTCACTCCACTGTTTTTTTTTAGTCTACAGAGGGTCTTTCAAGAGTTCTGTGAATGGCCTTGTATTGATCTGAATGCCTAGGTTTAAAATTGCATAGAAAAAAATGTAAAACATTTCTGGTCTCTCAAAATAGTTTTGACTTGAAAAGGAAATCCTTTATTGTAGAAACATGGTGTTTTTATGGTATTTCAACACAAAGAATCTTTCAGGGTGATGCATGTTTTTTTTTTTTTTTTTTAAGAAAGTACATTTAAGGTTGTTTGTTTTCCTCCATGGATTATAGCCCATTTTACAGCTAATCTTAATTCATCCAAAGATGTTAACAGTTTATAAGATTAAGCATTACAAGTAGGATTGTGGCCCTGTCGAGCAGAGCAACATGAGCATCTTGAGGCAGACGGTGTGGAATCTTGCAGACAGCACAATCCAAAACGTAATCTGAAAATAACATTAGAACAGGCACAAATATCAAGCAGACAGTCAGAACATTACATGTACAGCATTTAGTAGATAACCTCATCCAGAGCAACTTACATTTTATGTCATTTTATACAACTAAGCAATTAAGGGTTAAGGTCCTTTCCCATGGACCCAGCAGTGGCAGTTTGATGTTAGGCCAACATCTTAACCATTAAGCTACCACATCCCCAAACGGTAGAGAACAGCAAGAAAACATAAATATGAACGGAAACACGGCTTGGTGCGTAGCTTAAACAAACAACACATCACACTGTAGTTGGTAGCCATGTGACCAAATGGGTGATGTAGTTTTTGTAGTGTTAGAATTTGATAAGGTCTGGTTGTTTTTGTGTGCAGTTACTTATGATGTAGAAACATGTTAGTGTGTGATAGTGAGCTGAGGTTCAGCACCAGCCAGGTCAGGAGACTTCTCTCTGCTCAGCTCTTGGCAATGCAGGTCTCTCTCTCTCTCACACACACACAAACAATCTCTCGCTTACTCTCTAATGTGAATTTTCTGCCCTTGTGACGGCCCTCAGTGATTCCTCTAATCTTTGTAGTGGCAGCCTGCAACCAACTGGCCTTCGCTGATCAATCAGTGTGTGTTTGCCTTTGCAGGCAACAGTGGGCCCATCTGCAGGGTCCCGCTGAGCATTGTGGGGCTGCCAAGACTGAGCTTTCTCCCACCCAGAGAGCATGAACACAAACAAACAAGCGTGCGAACAAACAAACAACTACCCCCCTTCTTCCTGAGTTCTCTCTCGCTTCACCCTCACTTCAGCAGGGCCCAACACAATCTCATTCCCATTCAAACCCTGCATGCTCACACTATTACACTGTCCACCTGCTGAGCGCGTGTGTATGTCAGGAAGAGAAATCGAGCAGGTAGGCTTTTGGGAAGCTGTTCATGCATGCGACGGTGTGTATGTGTGTGTGTGTGTGTGTGTGTGTGTGTGTGTGTGTGTGTGTGTGTGTAGATATATATTCATGCATGCTACCTTCAAGCATTTTCTGCCACAGATGGTCTATCTTTTGTTATTATTGTCTCATTAGGCCTCTTTTGTAAGAGAGGAACCTGTTCAGAAGCCTCAATTACATCTTAAAAGCCCTTAACTAGCCCCAGTGGCCACTGAAAACATTTACATACCCTAGATCATTTATTGACTTTACGTTCCGAGAGGCAAAAGAAAAAAAAATCTATGGATTTAAACTACAATCTCTCACGGTTGGTTAAGTCCAAATACCAAATCAGCCATGGATTTGCAAGGCACACCTGCATTTGACGGATCGGATCTGATGGCACATTCCTTTTCCTTCCCTTTGTGCCATTATTTTTTATTAGATTCTCATTCGTTGTGAAAGTGGGGGAAAACTCCAAAGACTGTGATTAGTTGTAAATAATAGAACTTAAGGACCTATGCGATTGAACTTCCCTGGCAGGGGAGCGCTGATCAAAGCACTGTCTAATTTGAGCAGGGTTTGTGTCTAGGGTAAAAGACTACATCTGCTAAGGGAGGTGGCAATGAAGGAAGTTGAATAATTTAACTTTTTCATTTGTAAAGATAATCAGGCCGCTCGGAATACATTGCAGGCTTCATAAATGTTGAATAACCTATCAGCCTCTAGTTGCTGTAAATTATGAAAGGCACCAGTGATGGGAATATTAACAAAGCTCCAACACCAGGACCCTGGATCTCTGGCTTCAAATGTGTCATGGCAGATGTTCAGAAGGGGTGTGTGTGTGTCTGTGTGTCTATGTGAAAAGAGAAAAGGAAATCATTGAGAGGAAACATGAACTTTGCACACAAAGACTTATTAGTTTACAAGCAATACTGTCAGTTTGCGAAAATCTCTGTACTTGCTAGCCTCATTTTTTTTCCATTCAATATCGTCGCTGTCAGGCGGAATCCTCATATCTCCAAAACCGTTATTTTTCAGGAAATTAAAAAAACGCCGTACCTTATCTGCAGTGCACAGGGTTTAGTCCGCGTTGCAGTGGATTGTCTTGCGCTAAATTCCTGTCCTCAGACGAGCACCAGAACTAGCGGGGGTCAAGATTTGTTTTTTCTTTGAGCCCAGTGTTTTGAAGACATTTACCTCAGAAGACGTGTTGATTCGTTGCGACTCTTCTTGAGGAGAAATATGCCGCGAAGCTCTCCCGCGGAGTGAGGAAGAGGTGGACAGTTGAAGTGTCCAATGGAGTTATGAGATTTGCGCTCAAGCTATTTTCAAGACTTTAGATTGGTTAATAACTTGTAAAAATAACAGACCCACGTGGGGACTGACCAATAGCATCGATATGTGAAAAATATGAAATTGACCAAATTTGGACATACGAGGTTTCCGCCCGACAGCGACGATATACAGAGTAGTCCCTTAAAAACAGGCAGGCATTACCTAGGAAACAGCAATTTAGCTTACTATATATTTTTTCTATTCCATTAAAAACTAGGAATGCACTGAAATGACAAATTTTGTTTTAAAATCATTAAAAATAAATCCTTAATAAATAAAGTAAACAGTTTTTTGAATTAGGTTTAGACACAGCCTTTTAATTAAGATAAACCATTGCTTAAAGGCTTGGTTGGACTATACTTGAATCAGACTCATGAGTGAGCAGTTTAGGAACGATTTAGTTCTTGCAGAACAGGAAAGTGGCTCGCTCTGTCTTCTGGTTTACGAGTTCAAATCTGGATTTCCACTGCTGTTCCTGACCCATGGCTGGGAGCCAAAGAAAACAAAATTGGGTGCTTACTTTAAGGGAGTCAGTTAGACATGTGAATCAAATAATGTTAATCAGATTGAGAGAAAATATGTTTTTTAAAAAAATCCAAAATCAAACCATTAGGTAAACGACACCAAATAAATAAAACAACTTCCAAAGTTTTGACTGTTTTATGGGTACAAATAAGAAACTGATGAACTTTAATATTATGTACAATAGATTAATGGAGATAAAAGTGGAGGTAAAAAATATGACTTCTAAAAAGTTTAATCTTGCTTGACAATCCTTTGTCTTGTCTCCTTAGGTGTGTATAACTCTAATCTCCCCCTGGACTACAGTGTCCTGCTGAATGCTGGTACAGAGCGACCCCTGTCTCGGTCAGCTGGTCCTCACCAGTCCCTGCTGCTTGATGGACTTGACCCATACACCACCTATGAAATAAGAGTTCAAGCCTGCCAAGCAGGTACTGTTGACTTATTTATTCTGTGTACTTAACTTGCTGTAGAGTTTAGGCTTCAGATTAGACTTCATAATCACTGTGTTTAAACATGTACACACTTGAGAATCTCTTTAATCTCATGTGTTTGCATTTTTATTTTATTTTTATTGCAGAATATTTTGTGTCCAATTGTGATACAAAAAATGTTTGTGAACTCTGTAGATGGTTGTGGTGTAGGAGAAGGCATCTCTGTTCAAACATCTGAAGCTCTACCTAAAGCTCTGGATCCCCCTGAGCTCAGAGCAACAGGAGCAGCAGTTATTGAAGTGCACTGGAGTCCTCCACGCAAGCCCAATGGTTTGATCAAGGCATACTTCCTATACAGGTACCAACACACACACTCATGCATGTCTTGACAGCCATTACTCTCTAAGATGTCATTTCGGTGCTGACTCCTTTGCATGAGTGTAAAATGTTGATAACATATAGTGATGCATTAGTCCATTCTTACAGCAAAAATGTAATCTTAGATCTATTTATATTCATAATTATTTTAAAGAATTGTTTAATTAAAAGCACTCATTTAGAAGAATTAAACATATACATTCTGGTCTTGGCTGACAACTCAGTAGTAGTAATCTGCCTCATGGTTCGATGTGTTTTGTATTCTGAGATGCTTTTCTGCTCACCACAACAGAACTGTCACTATTTTAAGGCTTGCCATAACTTGTGCCTTTACATTTCCTTTCTACCTTAATTTCGGTAATTTAGAAAAATCCTTTCAGAAGTAATAATCACCTCCCACATTAGAGACGTAATTTTGCTTTATGTTTTGAACTGAGGAAACATTCACATTTTATTTTTAAATTGACCAAATTCTTCTTTTTTTCCATGAATGAACCTTTGCACTTTACTGTACAGTATGTAGTTGTGTGTATGAAGATGTACATAGGGATTGTATTCAAAGTCTGATTCACTTAGTTCAGCTGCATTCTGATAGATTTTTTTGATTGACGGGAAAAAAAATTGACCATGAATACTTAAAAATAAGAAGTGTGCTCCAAAGGCTTAGGGCTGGGTTGAAGGCACAACCGTGTAGTGATGGAACATGATAAACAGTAATTATGTCATGACCTTGAGGTGAACAGGGCAAATCCACTTGGTCACACTTGTCAACATCTACTCCAGCTGAGAGCGAAAGAGAAAACCACTATATGCAGAGCGCTTATATACGGATATCAAAGCTCCATCAGTGAGGCGCAGTCAGAGAGAGCACGATTGCTGCTGCATTTATGATGCGCGGTAAATGGAAGCTGACACAGCCTCTGATTATTCCAGTGGTGCTAGAAAGAGTGATATGAAACAGGATGCCGCAATGCTGCGTGAGGAAGGAAGCTTACGTTGGCAAGGCACAATCACATCAAGCCTCAGAGGCTACTTCTGACTCTTCTCTGTTCAGTGAGAAAGAGACATGAGAGACTAACTCTGTATATTTGTATAGTGCTTTTAACAATGGACCTTGTCTCAAAGCAGCTTTGCAGAAGTTAAAAATTACATTAATTATTTCTAAAATCTATCCCTAATGAGCAAGCCTGAGGCAATGGTGGCAAGGAAAAACTCCCTGAGATGATATCAGGAAGAAACCTTAAGAGAAACCTCATCCTCATTTGGGTGACACTGGTCAGTTTTTTTTTTATTCAGCTGCTCCCTGTTTGGGGTCACTACAGCAGACCATGTGGTCCACATGTTAGATTTGGCACAGGTTATACACCGGATGTCCTTCCTGATGCAGCCCTCCCATTTTATCAGGACTTGGGACCAGCACTGAGAGTTAACTGTTCAGTGGCTGGGTCAGCTCCCTGCCCGGGAATCGAACCCGGGCCAGGGCAATGAGAGCACATGATCCTGCCGCTGGACCACCAGGGGGCCTATTGGGTGACACTGGACAATAAATAATGCAAATGTAAATAATGTCATTTCTACAACATTTTGTAGAACGCTCCTGAGGAACTAACCGGTCAGCGTAATTTCTGAGTTTATTACAGACTCAACAGTAATTCTTTCCTGCCAAAGTCTTCAAATGTTCATTGATGAAGACCAGAGCAAAAAGCTGACTAACACAATGGCAACTTTTCTCTCAGATCATACCCATACTATAAAGGCAAAACCAAGCACACATTAAGTTCTTTAAGTGACACACTGTTATTACTGATTTTGTTTACCAGTGTAAGATATAATAAGAAAATGTGCATAAGCAAATGTGGTGCTTAAAACTGTGAAAGTATATTGAAAAATTCACATTTGTTCATATGGATTTATATAACATATTTATATCCATGGTTTTTACACATGCATGATAAACACCTAATACTCATAATATCCATCATAATATCCTCATAATATCCATCATAAAGGTTTGCAAAGCAGCGCCATCAAATGAATTCAGACTTTCCCTTCTCATAGTTTGCAGGTCACTCTGAAACCAATTTTTTGTCCTCCTCTCCTTTCCTCTTGTCTTGTCTTGTCCCCTCTCCTCTCATGTCCCCATGGGTTTATGCTATTGCAAGAGCTTTCATCAAGGGCATCATGGCATGTTGACCAATGTCATCCATACGCGAGGTCACACCAGCCTAAGCCAGCATAAGTCCTGAGGAAATATCATTAGCATACCCGCAGAGATGCAAGCTCTTAGAACACACGAGGCCAGATTTGATTCGAGCTGTGATTTGGGCTCAGATAAACGTGGGAGAATGCAATACACCCGCTGACAGAGGAGCCGGAGAATCCACTGTTGGCTTAAAAAAGACTTGCCGTGTTGTGGTCCCCATTTAACGTAATACCAGAGATCAACATTACAGCAAATACGAATCCATTCATTTTATACAGTGTTGAATTTGTCCTGTCTCCTTATTGATCTGATGTTTGTCCTTCACACACACACACACACACACACACACACACACACACACACACACACACACACACACACACACACGCACGCACGCACACACACGTGAGTTACAAATCAGGTGAAATTGGAGAGTTTTACCAGGATATTTATTATCTTTGAGGATGTGCATGTGTATGTGCCAAGCCTCTGTTCCTAGCAGCATGCTGCTGTTTAGAGGCACGGCACGGGCTTTTCTTCCCCTGCTCATCATTGTTTGTCTTTATTTGAATGTGGTGGTCAGATTAGGGAGTGTCAGGTCGAGTGGGGCCAGCAGGGGCCACATTAAAGAAGCCTGTATGTCATTTTCTGCAGCAGCATGGAGGCATTGGCTTTAATGTAGCTGAATTAACGAGGTTTGCCCTGTGTGGAACACAGCACCCTGTTTTTCTCCTGCTTTATCTGCCTTTCCGCCTACTGTATCCTCTTTGTGCCCTCTTCTCATTTCCTCTGATTCTCTCTGAGAAGTGCCAGCTTCCTGAATTGCATTTAAGTTGGTCTATAATTTTCTGATAGTAGTATTTAGCAGTGTTCCAATGGGGGTTATTAAGAGATTATTTTAGAGCTTGTTTCAGAATCTTTAAAAGATAACTGTTTGTCTTATTCAGATAAAGCAACAGTACATATAATAACCTGTTTTAGACTAAAGAGTGACTAAAGGGTGTTCATAGTCATTTTCATATGGTTGTAACTTTATACCGGTGATGATACTGTAGATAAGAAAAGAAATACAACACATTCTGCTATTTTGTCTTATAAGTCTCTGCCTTTGGCCATGTGACATAACAGTTAAATTTTTTTATCTCATGGTTTGTAGGTGAAAATGTATCTTTATTCCACAAGTGATAACAACAGAAGAAAACAAAAAAATTCAAATACAACAATAACACTACAGACAATTGTAGATTCACTCACTCACTCACTCACTCACTCATTTTCTACCACTTATCCGAACTACCTCGGGTCACGGGGAGCCTGTGCCTATCTCAGGCGTCATCGTGCATCAAGGCAGGATACACCCTGGACGGAGTGCCAACCCATCACAGGGCACACACACACTCTCATTCACTCACGCAATCACACACTACGGACAATTTTCCAGAGATGCCAATCAACCTTCCATGCATGTCTTTGGACCGGGGAGGAAACCGGAGTACCCGGAGGAAACCCCCGAGGCACGGGGAGAACATGCAAACTCCACACACACAAGACGGAGGCGGGAATCGAACCCCCAACCCTGGAGGTGTGAGGCGAACGTGCTAACCACTAAGCCACCGTGCCAACCCTTATAGTTTCAATAAAGAAAAATGTTAAGAGCTAATTAAGAGCATATTAAAATATGAGTATTCAAAATAAATAATCAATATTATTTGCCAGTAAAACAAGAACATTTCAAGTTTGAAGTGAGTACAATAATCGAAATTGTCTTCCTTCGATCTTCAGAACTGAAGAAGATGAGCATTTCTTTAAGCTCACCTATGTAATGTATGTAAATATGATTTCTTCTTCCTTTACTTTTCAGAAGGCTGAGAGGAACCCAGGAGGAACTCCTGGTTTTTATCTGGTCAGAGGGTCCTCTGGAGTTTATTGATGCGTCAGACTTCCTCAAGCCATTCTCTGAGTATGAGTACAGAATCACTGCCCACAACTCTCAAGGCTCCGCCTCCAGCTCCTGGAGCTCCATCATTACTCTGGAGGCTGAGCCAGAGGGTATGGATATGCCCACAGTATGGCCCATGGGTGCTTACTCCATCTTTCTGAACTGGACACAGCCCAGTAACCCTAATGGTATCATCTCCAAGTACAAAGTGGTATACAAACAACAGTTCAGAGATCCCACACTGAACTCCAGCAGCATTACAGCCCTTACAGTACCGGTAGGTCCTCTTCCTCATAGGGTGTCTGTTAATTGCTGGGGTTTGTATATATTTTATATTACAATGCAACATTATGTGTTTTTTTTAATTTGGTGCTATTATGTGCAGTAAGGGACCTCACCTCATCTGTGTCATATAATGTTCCACTGCCACTCATGTTACATATGTGCTGAGAAGGCTAACAGTATCGTTAGTGACTAACTCACAGACCCAAGTACGAGTTGTGTTCACATTCAGAGGAATCATGGCACAGAGTTTGTTGCTGATCATTCTTTTCCACAGAAAGGTTACATAAAGAATCATTAAAAAATCCTTGAGTTAATATTTATAAAAATGCCATTCTATATGCCATTTAATTCTTAGAGATTCTTTTTTGCATTTTTCTTTGCATGCCAGAGGTTAGATCATCTTTAGTAATCTTTAATTAAATGCAGAATTTACAAGGTGCAAAGTAAATTGAGCATTTTTAAGGTGGCCATAAATGGTGCCACTGTTAAGCTGTGTAATCATTGTATGTTCAAAACTCATTTATGATACTAAATTTCATAATTAGTTTTTAAACATGCTGGAACATGAGCTCCACTTTTTCTAGGTTTATCGTATCCTGACTAATCCCTTGTAAAGCAAACATGCAAACAATTTTCTATAAAGGAAGAATTACCACAAAACTGGAGTGACAAAGTTCATACATGTTTAAAGGCTGTATATATGTTTTTGTAAAAGAGAAAAAAAGACTCTTTTGTATGCTCTCAGCACTGCAGCAAGACCAGATTTTACTGCTGACCTTTCTTTGTTGGTAATAACTTATGGTAGTTAAGGTAATATCAAATGTTAATGGTGCCATTTAATCTGATTCATTTGAATTAAACTTTGGTCACAATCATTTATCAATGACTTTTCCCTCCCATCTCCAAGGAAGCAAAAGCAACACATATTGGTTTATTATGAGGAGATTTCTTATTTACTTAACTCTTCCATTTCTTCATTTAATAAACACCATTTGGAAGTGTCTTATATGAAATAATCACTAAATTGAAAGATTTTTTTCCATGAGATGTTTGTTGTTCGTGTTCAACAGACAGACTATAGGTTCTGCATGCTTAAAGTCCCAGCAACAATAATCCTCACTCATTTTCTACCGCTTATCCGAACTATCTCAGGCGTCATCGGGCATCAAGACAGGATACACCCTGGACGGAGTGCCAACCCATCGCAGGGCACACACACACTCTCATTCACTCACGCAATCACACACTGCGGACAATTTTCCAGAGATGCCAATCAACCTACCATGCATGTCTTTGGACCGGGGGAGGAAACCGGAGTACGCGGAGGAAACCCCCGAGGCACGGGGAGAACATGCAAACTCCACACACACAAGGCGGAGGCGGGAATCGAACCCCCAACCCTGGAGGTGTGAGGCGAACGTGCTAACCACTAAGCCACCGTGCCCCCCCAACAATAATCCTGTTAATCCAAATAGAAAAAAAAACATCACCACACATACATAAGGAATCTCTTGCATAGACAAATTTAATCTGTTGATGGCTTGTACCATAAAAACTAGCCCAGGTGTAGTCAATGACAGTCCAGCCTTTCAATGTGAATATATAAACTAAGTTTAACTTGAGACTTAAAACACGATAATGAGGGGAAGGAATCCACGTCCCAATGAGAATCTCCACTTCCCTCACCAGGCTTCAGAGAAATGCCTGCGCCATACAGAAATTAATTATTTGGGTATAAATTAATGAACGTTATGTGAGCTAAGCCTTTTATCAGTGCCCTTTTCTTTTTCTATGGGAATAATTTACAGTTGCTGTTGCTTTTCTCTTGGCAGCACTTTCTGGTTTCTTCTTGACCTCCAGAAGTCAGAAATCGTTTGAGTGGTGGGCAAATGTGTGACATCAGGTAGTTTGCTGTTAATCAGCTCATAATTAATTTTCTTCGCTGTCCATATAGCCCTCTTGAGTTATGACCCTGACCTGATAATGGTTGCTGCTGATTTATCATCTTGTGTTTTGTTATGTTTTCTCTTCATTTTTCTTCAGCATAACTTGAAACAAAAAGAAATTACACCCCTTACACTTTTTAACAGTTTCTTCAACTTTCACTGAACTGTCCTTGAATCAGACGCAGGCTTGTTTTTATTGTTTCTCTGTCTGCTGAATATGGAATTGAATATTCATAGTGTTCATTTGTAATGGAAGATTAAAAGGTCAAGTTGCTGCTGTTTGCTTTACATAACTTACATTTGTGCAGTTTTCATTAACTTTTAGCTCTCCACTCACAATTTGATTTCTGTTTGATGTGCAAAATTATGTACATACTTGACTCACTAAACACATCTTTTCACTGCACAATCTAATGAAAGGCATGAAGTGGCTAGCAGTCACAAATGTTAAGGCGTTCAGTTGAAAAGCAGGCAGGCGATTAATATCAATGATGGGATACACTCAAAAAGTTCTCATTAACTAATTCTTTGCCTGAAGCTTATCTTTTAGCAGAAATAATCTCTAGTAGATTTAATGTATTATTAACAGTTTCAGATTTTTCATCGCTAATTAATTCTGCAAGCATGAGTAAATGTACTCTAAGCTAGCAGCTTAACCATGCATTCTCTCGAAACCAGGTCTTGCTTATGTGCCACCTGCCATACATGGAATTTGGAGTGTGGTTATTAGCACAGTTTCTCAGGGCTACATTTATAATCCATTGATCCAGCTGGATCTTTTTTGGACACAAGCTTTGTGCTAGATCAGCTGTCCAGCCTGCTGTGTCAATACTTGGCCGGCAGTAGGGTGTCGTATTGATTTTGCTGTAACCAACTGTTGCATGGCTACAGGTTGATCCTCTCTCATGGAGTTAACATGAAGGTTTTTTTAACGATTGAGTGAAACAAGCATTCTGGTTGAAAACTGATGTGTTACTCAACCCATTTTTTTTGCAGTTACGGATATGAAGCCTGATTGCATAAATCTAATCTGTGTCTTTTTTTTTTGGAGAAGATTCTCCTCACACAGACACAGAATGGTCTTGAGCAGGCAGGGAGCAGAGCAGATGGTGTAATGTTCCATAATGCCTCTTCATAATGTTCAGTGGCACCAGAGAATCAGGAGGAGACGTGTGGCATTCTCCAGTCTGTGCAGGCCTATCCAATACCTTACGCTCTGCTTTCATGTGTGCATGTTGAAGTTAGAGATGGGGTGGGGGATGCTATTGATCCCTGGCTGTGCTGTATGCTGTAGCCAGTGCCAGAGGGGCTGATTAATGGGCACGTCACAGCGGCAAGACTGAATGAGGCTACAGAACGCAGGCGGTCCTAACGGCCAAAAACCTGCCTCCCTCGCCATGTGTGCAGACGCCACTCATTACCAAACACTTATCAAAGCTACACAAGAGAGGAAGAGAGTGTGGTCTATCCAGTGTCAAAACCTCCTCTTTCTTTCCTTCTTCCTCACAACCTTGACTACAACCCTTTACCCTCTCTATTAGACTTTTTCCATTCTGCATAACTACTTTTCCTGTACTTAGTTATTCTTTTATGCGCCGTTACTTTTTACCTGCCTCACTACACTGTCTTCATTTTTCTCTATACTCCCCGCTTCTCTCTCTCTCTCTCTTTCTCTCTCTCTCTCTCTCTCTCTCTCTCTCTCTCTCCCCCTCTCGCTCTCCTGCTCTATCACCCTCCCTTTAGTCCCCCCACCCCTTATCCTTTCCAGATGTTGTGCTGCAACCCCATGAGGTTCCCAGCGATGGGAGATGTATTAATACATCCTATTGATTAGATCAGGACCCCTGACAGTCATTTGCCGCGATACCATCTGGCTGCTGTTCCAACGCCTTCACCCAAACAGGACGTGACACCTTATTAATCTCACCGGTGCACCGCAGACACTTTGCCTTTTTTGCGCACAGAAGCTCAACTCTGTCGGAGAGGCAGGAGGACCTGAAGGGTGCAAGAAATTAAGGTTATTACACAAATTGAGCCATATGGTCCAAATATTTCAGAGCTGAAATTTACTAGGCAATAAAAATTGCTCCTGCCTTCCTAATGGTGTAAATTGCAGTTTAACCATGGCTCTAATGATGTCCTTCTGGTGCCTGTAACCACTCTAACATGAAGGACATTGTTTAAAAACGCACAGAAAAAAGGGGGGGTTTGTTGAAACGGCAACAGCATGTTTACAATCTGTTAGTGTATCATTAAGAAGAGAGCAAAGAGTGTATAGACAAGACGAGCAAACGCTGGACCATCTTTTTTTTTGTAGGCAGCGAGATGTGCACTTGGAGACGATCTGAGTGGAATTCTGAGCAGCTAGTTCAGGGCTATGCAAACATGGCTGCTCATTAACTAATAGGATGAATGCTGTAAAGGGCCCTGTTCAATAACACTTTGCTTTATGGGTTGTAGTGAGACTCACTGCTTTATTAAACAAAGACAGCAGTTGTAGCACAATAGATGTTGACAAGATGCATTTTTATAGACATGGTTTTATTTTGTTTGGGTTTCATCTCTTTTGTCTGAATAAGTTGACAAGTGTGGTTGTTGAAGCTAAATGCCAACAAACAGATTTATCTTTGAAGCACTTGGCATACATTTTGTAGTGTTTTGTATTAAACCACAGATTTCACCATTGTAGTCAAGTTTGTTCCCAAACCTGCATTTTTCCCCAAGTTTTATGCATTGTACATTCACAACGGTCTTCAACTGATAATGTTCACACAGTGTAACTGCATGTACACTTGAAAGCAGCCCGTGCCCTTCAACTGTGATAGCAGCCTTCATCAGACACTGGTCAGTCTGAAGAACTGCCCAGTGATTTGAGAGCTCTCAACCTGATTGGACCAATTTTTTTTAAAACCAGGGTCCCATTCAAAACAGCAAATCACCAGTCCAATACAAGGATCTCATACACTGAGACCCTTCTAGTAAAGTCTGCTGTTTCATTATTACCCCTGCACAAGAGGCCACACACTTGTTAGTGATGAGCATATCTGCAGATATCTGCAAAGTTCTCCCATTTAATATTGTGTTATGCGTGCACTCAGGATTAAGAGGCTTGGATGGTTGGATTGTGGTTAGAAGAGGAGGTTTGGTCAATCAGCGGAGGTTGAAAGTATCTTGGGGTCTTTTTGTATCACTGATCTAAAGTGGTGTCTTATTAGCAAGAATGCGTGAAGAATATGAAATGAGCAAAGAAATCTCTTAAACAGGATGGATTTCTTACAACTTTACGACATGTCTATGGATCACACAAAAAAAATCAGGTTATGAAGAATAGAATGTGGCATAAAAACATATAATTGGGTAAACCTGTCACATCTATGAAACTGAAAGATATAAAGTGCATTTTACAACCTTCACAGATTTCCTTATACTATTAGTTATTAATACTTTTAGCATTAGTATCTTATGTGTGTATTAATATTTCAGTGTGATAACATCCTATTTTAATGAGCAAAAGCAGCAACATTGTTATCTACCTGGAAGATTATATATACAGTATGATTGTCTATATGTCTATCTGTCTGTCTGTCTGGCTGGCTGTCTGTCTGTCTGTCTGTTATACAAGCTGTACACTCACTACTTTACATTGTAGCACAGTGTCATTTCTTCAGTGTTGTCACATGAAAAGATATAATAAAATATTTAGAAAAAAATGTGAGGTGTGATATATAGTTAAAATCACTACAGCCTAATAAAAGCTAGTTCAGGTTGAAGTCAGCAGCAGCAGGAAGGGACTACTATATGCAGATGAGAAAGACCCACACCTTTGAAGGGTCAGGAATCTCTGCTTTTGGCTAATTAGCATAATTGTTATGACAAATACACATGGTTATTCTTAATTAAAATCATCACTGCGCCCAGGCAACCCCCAGCGCTGTCACAGGAAATAACTTGCATGCAGGCCGCAAGATGAGACAAGAGAGACCTGTGATGAGTTGAAAGGGAAATAGAGGAGAATATTTGTTGAAAAAGACTTTTTCCTCTTCTTGCAATTGACTGAATGCCACTCTGTCTCTCTTTCTCTGACTCAGTTAAACTGATTTCCCTTTGAATCAGCTAAAGTTGGATTAACACTTTTGTCGTGAAGAGATCTGAGAGAGTTTACCTTTCAAAAACTTGTCTTACACCTTGCTTGGGGATGTTATTCAAAATTCAGCATCTTAACATGATAACACATCTTAATAAGATAAAGCACAAACAGTGTTATGTTTAAACGTCACAGAGCAGTGGATTTGGCTCATGTTATTATTCAACAGCTATTTTGCATAGTATTAAAGGTATTCCAATTCTATTAATCAAAACGTAAAAACATTTGTCATTTTAGGAATCTGGGCTTTTAAAATTTACTTGAAAATCTATAACCAAAATCAATCGTCTTATTCGCTTTATAATGGCTGTCTTGAGTGTCGGTTTAGCGAGCACATGTGCTCATTAATATCTCAGCATCCATGTTTGGAAAAGTGTTTGATAGCATTGCCATCTAGGGGCCAGATATAGGTCTCAGTGCCGAAATAAAGTGGAATGAAGCAGCTGTTGCTATTGACGGTGTGCATATGTTTGCCAGGTTTATAGCCCAAACACGTTCCATATTTCACCATGTTAAAAAGGTATCTTTTAAACGGCCCACTGCCTTCTGGTTTCCTGATGGGCGGTGTAAAAGCTAGGGGGAATTGCTTGACTGTTGGCACCAGATCTTCTGCTGATGCCATGCAGACCAGCATTTATCACATTTTATTATTTGAACAATTGTGCCGTCTGAATGCAGTCTTGGTTTAATGGGTTATTCTTTACATTTAATTATGAGCTTAAATTAACTTTCATGCTTTTAGAGTAAAATGATACTTTTGCATTAGTTGATTTAGCGAATTGGAATTGTTTTCAGATAATGGAAAAATATTCATGTGTTTGTCTTGATTTAGGGAGATGTGCACCAGGCCCATGTATTTGGCTTAGAACCGTACACCACCTACAGTGTGTGTGTGGATGCTGTGAACAGAGCAGGTAGTGTCTGCAGCCCTTGGGCTACAATTCAGACTTTACAAGCTTCACCAACTGGTCTGGCCAACTTCAGCGTGGAAAAGAGAGAGTGTGGACGAACACTGCTGCTGCATTGGTCTGAACCTGCCTCGCCTAATGGAGTCATCAAGGTACTCTTACTCTGAGCATGGCTTTGTAGTTTAGTGTATTTTACACCTCAGAAATGTAGCAAGTGTTTTGTCTTCCTTCCAGACTTATAACATCTACAGTGATGGTAACCTGGAGTTCAGTGGTCTTTCACGCCAATTCTTGTTCCGCCGCTTGGAACCCTACACCACATACTTCTTGGTTTTAGAGGCATGCACTGAAGCAGGCTGCACCAGGACTGTCCCACAGCCTATTACAACCGAGGAGGCCCCTCCCACCTCCCAGCTGCCCCCGAGTGCCCAGTTCATAGGAAGCAAAAGAGTGGAGCTCCACTGGGTTCCACCTGGACAAGCCAATGGGAAAATCCTGCAGTACCAAGTATTGGCACTCAACAGTGATGAGGATGAAACAGTACAAGCCAAGGTTGTCTGTACAGAAAGTGATGTCCAGGCTCATAGCTTTTCCTGCAATGTCTCTGACCTGAAGCCATGGAGCAGGTATAAATTTCAGGTGCAGGTTTCAAACATGGTAGGGTCAACAAATAGCCAATGGTTGACTGTTCAAACGAAGCAGGCACCTCCGAGCGGACTGGCTGCCCCAACTGTCAGTCATCTAGAGGGGCGCCCTAATGAGCTTTTGGTAAATTGGAGACCACCATCCGAGGCCAATGGTGTCCTTCTGAGTTACAGGATTCAGAGAGATGATGTCAGCTTTCATTTCAGCTTTGAATCATCTGTGTTAAACTACACTGATGAGGATTTGACTGCTTATACTAACTACAGCTATGCAGTTATTGCATGCACAGTAGCTGGCTGTGTTACCAGCCACTCAACTTCAGTTAGAACGCTAGAGGCGGCTCCTGCAATAGTAGAACCACCCATTGTATCCAATGTTACATCCCACTCCCTGAATGCATCATGGACTGTACCATCTATCCAGAATGGGGAGATTGTTGAGTATATCCTTCAGATCAATAATAAAGAAGTGTACCACGGGAAAAAACTGAGTGTCCAGGTGTCAGAGTTACAGCCACACACTCAATATAGCCTTATACTAACAGCCTGTACAAATGGAGGCTGCAAAACCAGTCTGCCCACCTCTACTATCACTAAAGAGGCCCCGCCTACTAGCATGCCAGCCCCAATTCTGAAGGTCACAGGCCCTGAGTCAGTGGAGGTGTCCTGGAAAGAGCCTGATCAACCCAATGGGGTTATCACGGGCTACGAACTTCGCCGTGATGGTCACCTCATCTACACCGGCATGGATACACGCTACCACGACTTTATGTTGCTTCCCAGCATTGAGTACAGCTACACAGTCACAGCTAATAACAGCCAGGGCACAGCCACTAGCATTGCAGCATTGGCTCACACACAGCCTTCAGTTCCATCAGGAGTCACACCTCCACAGCTGCAGGCCCTTGGGCCTCTAAGTGTACTGGTGCAGTGGGACCCCCCAGCACGTGCAAATGGGGTCATTATTAGCTACTCGCTTTACACACGTGATCCAGCTGAGCCCAACACAAAGAGGGTGATCTTTGCACCACATCACACTGCCTTTCAGAGTCGCAGTTTCTCTCTCACTGCTCTGAAGCCCTACCACAGGTAGCAGTTTCCACCACTTTCCATGATTAGTTCAGATATTGTACATAAATTATATACTACATTTTACACTGCACAAGGACAAAACATTCAGAAAATTGCATTTCATTGGTTTTTGGTTCAAGTTAAAAAAAAAGTCAATTAAAAAATATATAAAAAAAAATATATCCACAAAAATATATATAAAAAATGAAGACACTCATAAACGCAGGTCATTAAAGTTTTTACATTCCAAAGTTGTCTTCATACATCCCATAAGATTTCTTTATACATCCCCATATTTTCTGCATGAATAAAGTGCTGCACATATATTTAATATCACATATTTTCACATTTTAAGGGAAACAGTATTATAATTAAGTATTTGCTGTTTACTTTTAATGTACATAAAGGTCAGTGAGTTAGTATTAATAATGTTCTGTTTTTTAAAAACAGTTTATCTTGTAATTTCATTTACACTTAAAAATGTTACTGTTTTCTCATTCTTTTGTAGCATTGTTGTGTTGCAAACAAGAGTCAAAATAGGGGCATATTGATACAACTAATTAAGTGTCAGAGGGAAAAAGAGAGGAATAAGACAATCTAAGATCAAAAGTGTAACTCTTGAGTAAAATACAGATAAGGGGTAAAACAATTCTCCTCTCATTCTCCTTCTTTTCTCCTTGAATCCTGCTGCCACTGCTGGCTCCATTCCAAAAAGATTCATTTGCAATCAAAAAATATATCTTAAGCATAGTGTTTTGAAAAAACATGCAGAGCTTTATTTATCCTCACAAAGCCACAGATAAATAGAAAAAGAACATTTTAAACCAGTAATTGATTCCATATTGCAAAATAAACCATATTTTAGTTATCTCTGATGTTTTATATGTTATACTGTGCCAGGAAAATGGCAAGTTTGTGTGTCTGTATGTGACTCTTCCTCAGGTATGAAGTACGAGTGGAGGCCTGCACTTTGCTTGGATGTGCTGCAAGTGACTGGTCCTCGATTCAGACTCAGGAGGTGCCCCCTGCTGGACAGAGTATGCCCTTACTGGAGCTTCAGTCTGACTCGAAAGGCATGCAGAACATTTTCTTCCTGTCCTGGTCACCCCCAGCCCAAGCAAATGGCAAAATTCTGCACTATGAGCTCTATCGGCGACTGGGTGAAGAAACAGGAAGCCGATCTACACTTGTCTACCGCAACATCTCAACCTCGTATCGTGACCACAAGCTGCTGCCCTACACATCCTATGAGTACCAGGTGACATTTTTAGGGTCTTTTTTAGACATTTTCAACTATTTAATTCATTATAAAACAGGCTTGGTTTGCTAGAAAAATGAAATTAGAATAGGAAATTATAAAATAAAATTTTAAGGGAATGGAGGATATCACACGTTTTGTCCCCTTTATTGAGCAAACTGGCCTGCGTTATTGCACATTTGTCTTTCATCTGTCTCTTTTCTGCCTACATATAACAATGTAAGGAATTTTTTTTTCTACCCCATATTTACGATACAGCACTTGTTTAGGTCAATGGCTTGTTAAAGCTGTACTCTCTGTCTTTAGCTTAAAGACAGGTATTTAATGTAGCACCAATATTCATAGCATTGCTCCCCCTTAAAGGATCTTTCTTAATTGACAGGCTAGCCTTTAGAGCAAAATAACATTAGCATTTGATTGTCAAGTGTGAGAGGCATGGGCTGGTCAAGGGCTAAATTGATAGACTGTTGCCTGAATGTTCCATCTTATTTATGAGCAGTAATTTATGACAGGGGCTGAGCAACAACAGACAGGTGACAGGGATATTAATCTCTGGCCTCTCGTTGTGCTGCTGATTACAATCGAAGCCATCGAATTAGCCATCGTCACCTCTTATAAGTACAAGCATCAGAAAGACCTTTTAATACCAATTTGCTCGCCCTGGAGAGAATGCTTACGGTGCTGAGTGTCTCGGAGAAGAACACTTCAGAGTTTTAACCTGTGCACTTTAACACCCGCCTGTTTGTAATTTCAGTGCATTATGAGGTTTCATGTTTTCAAGAGATCACATAGACTCATAATTCCTAGTGTGCTTGAAAATCTTTATCAAACACCCATGTATGCCTTATTTCATTTTGCTGAGTTTTGCTTTAGATCAACTTTTTTAGCAAAACTAAACCTGTTCCATGAACAGCAGCAACATATTTTATTGACATTTTTATGCTGAACCTTAATTAGCTCTTCTGTTGGAAGTGGTTGCTTTTTGGCCTGGTAAGTGATGAGTGGGGCGTGGTGGAGCTCTCTCAGAACCTGTCGCTGGGCAGACTCTCACCTCACTGCTTAAACCCAAATCCATTAGAGCTCACACATTACATATTTTTATTTTCTCCTAATTACTGTAATAACAGCTCAGTATGCAAGTGCTGCTGCTGCAATAAAAAGGTCTACTCCACATACAAGGACGTGAGGATGTCCTAGTTACACTGTATAATGCTACCTTTTTGCTTCAATTACCCCCATGCACTTTGTTAGTTTCTTTTGATTAACTATAAACATATTACTAATGTTTATGATGTCCAAAAGACATCTATTTTTGTAATTTACTTCCATCCCTTATCTTGTTCCTGCCATGTTGACCTTTTCGTTCTTTAGGGTGACAAGATGGCCTTTCTGTTACCACACACGTTGACCCATGTCAACATCACTCTCCAGACAAGAATGCAGTGCAGCATGCAGTCCCTACATATTGCCATTTAGATCTATCATTCTGATTGATCACAGTCTAATTGCCTATTATTGAGGCTAATTTAACCCTATCTGCCAGAACATCCATCTGTCGCCTCGATTCCAACTGACAATCTACAAATTACTTACTCATGCAAATGTAGACCCCAGCTGACCTTTTGCTGTTCCACCTCTCTAATTATCATTCTCATTGGCAAAATAAGATTACGTTACCTATCCATGTATTCACGTGCCCCTTAATGAAGGTGAAATAAAATTTCCATGTAGATTTCTTAGACAGAAGCTATGTACTGTAATGTATCGTGACATTTCGACAGAGAGTATGAAATTCCTGTGATTAGCAAGTGGCTGGCTTAGGGAATATTTTATGAAAGACAGAACGTGTCATGCCTCTGTATTTTCATGCATAGGGCATTCACACATAGGGCAGTGGTGGCTCAAGTGGTTAAGGCTCTGGGTTGTTGATCGGAGGATTGGGTTCAAACCCCAACACCGCCAATGTTGGGATCTTGAGCAAGGCCCTTAGCCCTCTTTGCACCAGGGGTCATGGCTGAACCTGCAATCTGACCCCAACCTCCAAATTTGGGAGAAACTGAAGAAAGAATTTCTCTGTGCTGTAATGTTTAAATGACAAAATAAAGGCTTCTGGTCTATTTTACTGTCTTACTGGACCAATGTCAGAGTCAGGTTCACTGACCCTCTTGCAATCTTCCATGTGCCTTCTTACCTTCTCTGCTTAACTTTTAAATTCAGCTAGAGTTTTGTTTATTTCTATCAAAATCAGTCCATTAAATCCAAATAAAAATTAAATAATTAAATAACAGAAGCAGTTTGGTTTTAAATAATGTTGTGGAATTCCTTATTGAAAACTGCAGTAAATTCTACAGTAAAAGATGAACATTAATTAATATAACATTTACTTACTGAATGTACTGTAAATGTCATGAGAGTAGGATGTCGTAGGTAAGGCTTTCTTGATTACAACTTGTTAAAAGGTTACTGTTATTTCAGGTGTGGGCTGTGAACTCTGCAGGTCGAACAGGAAGCCCTTGGACTATGTGTCGGACCGGGCCAGCTCCTCCCGAAGGTGTGAGCTCTCCCACATTTTTGCACATCCGTGCCACGTCTGCTGTAGTGAACATCCGTCCTCCTGCCAACCCCAATGGCATTGTCACCATTTACAGGGTGTTTCACCAGAAAAAGGACTCTCACCTGCTGGTACACTCTACATTCATATTACACAACATCACAACTATTCTTGCAACATCTTCAGGGCAATGTTCAACCTGACAATCCAGGATTAGTATAATACAGTAAAACCCACAATTTTTAATCTTTGTTTTGTTAAGATAGTTGCAACTGCAATTTCAATTTGATCTATCAAAGAACTGAAGGACACAGTAATATTTCAGAAGTGAAATTAGATTTATTGGATTAACAGAAAATGCGCAATATGCATCAAACCGAAATTAGACAGGTGCATAAATTTGGGCACCCCAACAGAAAAAAAAATCACATCAATATTTAGTCGAGCCTCCTTTAGCAAAAATAACAGCCTCTAGACGCTTCCTATAGCCTGTAATGAGTGTCTGGATTCTGGATGAATGCATTTTGGACCATTCCTCCTTACAAAACATCTCTAGTTCAGTTAGGTTTGATGGTTGCCGAGCATGGACAGCCTGCTTCAAATCACACCACAGATATTCAGTGATATTCAGGTCTGGGGACTGGGATGGCCATTCCAGAACATTGTACTTGTTCCTCTCCAGAGTAGATTTTGAGCAGTGTGTTGGGTTGTTGTCTTGTTGAAATATCCAGCCCTGGCATAACTTCAACTTTGTGACTGATTCCTCAACATTATTCTCAAGAATCTGCTGATATTGAGTGGAATCCATGCGACCCTCAACTTTAACCAGATTCTCAGTACCGGCACAGGCCACACAGCCCCACAGCATGATGGAACCTCCACCAAATGTTACTGTGGGTAGCAAGTGTTTTTCTTGGAATGCTGTGTTCTTTTGCCGCCATGCATAACGCCCCTTGTTATGACCAAATAACTCAATCTTTGTTTCATCACTCCACAGCACCTTATTCCAAAATGAAGCTGGCTTGTCCAAATGTGCGTTTGCATACCTCAAGCGACTCAGTTTGTGGTGTGTGTGCAGAAAAGGCTTCTTTCGCATCACTCTCCCATACAGCTTCACCTTGTGCAAAGTGCACTGAATTGTTGAACTAGTGACACCATCTGCAGCAAGTTGATGTTGTAGGTCTTTGGAGGTGGTCTATGTGCTGTTTTTGGCCGTTCTCACCATCCTTCGCCTCTCCAATATTTTACGTGGCCCGCCACTTCTGGCCTTAACAATAACTGTGCCTGTGGTCTTCCATTTCCTCACTATGTTTCTCACAGTGGACACTGACAGCTTATATCTCTGAGAGTTGTTTTGAGGCCTCCATGTTGCCACTCTTAAGAGGAGAGTCAAAGAGAACAACAACTTGCAATTGGCCACCTTAAATACCTTTTCTCATGATAGGATGCACCTGTCTATGAAGTTCAAGGCTTAATGAGCTCACCAAACCTATTGTGTGTTCCAATTAATCAGTGCTAAGTAGTTACAGGTATTCAAATCAACAAAATGGCAAGGGTGCCCAAATTTATGCACCTGTCTAATTTCGTTTTGGTGCATATTGCACATTTTCTGTTAATCCAATAAACCTCATTTCACTACTGAACTATTACTGTGTCATTCAATTATTTGATAGATCAAAATGAAATTGCTTATCCAAACACCCAAATATTTTATTAATTAAAATCATGGAGATTGTCATAGGGTTCCTAAACTTTTGCATATGACTGTATGATATCTAAACATGTGAAATGCTTTATATTGAAAGAATGTGGTGAATCGAACCAACCATCTGTCTGCAGGACCATCCATACATCTTTTTCTTGTCCATTTAACCAGCCAACACACCAACCAACCATCCAACCTAACCACTATCTGTACAACACTGCAGCCTTCCAACCACCTATATATGTAACCATTGAACCAACCAACCATCCATTGTAGCAAAAAACCTCCAACCACTCATCCAGCTTTCAATCCATCCACCTGTCCATACAGCAAACACAACAACTATTCATCCATCCATACATTTACAGCATTTAGCAGACACTCTTATCCAGAGTGACTTACATTTTCAGTTTATACACCTGAGCAATTGAGGGTTAAGGGCCTTGCTCAGGGGCCCTGCAGTGGCAACTTGGTGGACCTGGGATTCGAACCAATGACCTTCCGATCAGTAGTCGAACGCCTTAACCACTGAGCTACCACATCCCATCCATACATACATACATACATACACACATACATACAGGCAACAAACCATCCAACCATTACACCACAGAACCAACCATTCTTACATTCCATACTTTCAGACCAGCCCCCAATGTTTTCCTGCATTTCTTTTTCATTTATTTACCCATTAATTATGTCACTCATCCATTATCTGCCCATCCACCGATTCAACAACCAACAAAACTCTTCTTTCTTTCTGTATATAGTTGTCAGAGGGGACATCACAGCAGCAGACATTGCATGGCCTTATGCCCTTCACCACCTACTCTGTCAGGGTGGAGGCTTGTACCTGCTTCATGTGTTGCAGTCGTGGCCCTGTTAGTGAGTTCCGCACTCATGCCTCTGTTCCATCCCAGCAACCTCCACCTCGACTCATTAATCTCACCTCCCATTCAGCTCTACTTGAGTGGGATGAGCCTCTGCAGCCCAATGGCATTATTGAAAGGTGCTTTGAATGTCTGGTACATCTGGTACATTACCATAACTTTTGCCTCTTTAGTAGATGTAAATCGTTTCATCATTCTGGCTATTTGTCCTTCTATTGCAGCTGTGAGCTGCTAGTTCGAACATCTTGTCCCCAGCCTCTGCAACCAGTGCCATTGCCTTGTTCTATAGGGACAGTTGAGACCAGATTCTTTGGGAAGGGTCTGAGTCTCAACGTCACTGCACTCCATCCCTATACCACATACGAGGTCTGTGTAGTGTCTTATAACAATATGGGGAGCACAGCATCTTTTTGGATCTCCATCACTACACTAATAGAAGGTATTTTCTCTCTCTCTCTCTCTCTCTCTCTCTTATTCTTGTTCTCCTCTCTCTTTCTTTCTTGCTCTCCTCTCTTTCAGTCTACAGGTCTTGTAAAAAATCATGACAGTTTAGATTAACCTGTTAGCCAGCTAATATTGTTAGTGTTGTGTTGTAGCCCCAGTGTATAAGGAGCCGTTTGTAGTGCAGAGCAACCTGACCACAATGTTCGTGGACTGGAGTGGGTCTTTCTCTCTGAATGGACCGTTGAGGGAATACATCCTGACTGAAAGCAGTCTGCGCATTTACAGAGGCTTCCACAGCTCCATCTACATTCCCTGGACCTCAGTTAAAAGTATTTATTCACTTGTGTCATTTTCTACAGTATGTACCTGTTAATTAAATTTTGGAGAGACAAAAAGTCTGCTCTGGTGGTCTTCACTTTGGCTATGTGCACATATACGCAAGATGGCAGCCATATGTGCTTGCAGTCTGTTTTATCATATTAGTTGTGCAAATCCTCAAAAACTGTACTATATCTCTGAACAGTGAAATACTAAAATTAACATTGAGGGCTGTGTAGCATTATGTGATGTCAGTAACAAACTGAATGAATTATTAGAGATTAACAGAGACTGGATGTATACATTTTACTCTATGCAGCTTCCCAGGGGTTTTGCTTGTTCTTTAGTTTTTTAAGCAATTGGCAAGTCAACATTTAGGCACATTGGTGCCAACAATTGCCTGGAATTTGGGGCCAGGTTATAGAAAGTTTATTTGATTATGACATAATATACACACTTATGCTTAATTAAGTGTGAGTCTCAAGGTTTAGTTGGTCAAAATGTGTACTTAAGATGCAAATTACCATGCTGAGGTGCTGGTTCAATTACAATATGAAATACCGTTATCATTCATCTGAGATTTTATTTCTCTCTCTCTCTCTCTCTCTCTCTCTCTCTCTCCCCAACATCTTTTTCAAGCATTTGCCTTTCAGGTTATCTGTACAACACACAGTGGAAGTGCCAGTTCCCCTGTAATCAAGTACAACACTGCTACTGGTTTAGGTACGTTTATTATGATTCTGCGTTCTCCTGCTTTTTTTTACTGCATAGGAATGGTAAACAGTTCTCCATCTCCAGTCTGTTGGCTATAAGCCTTTGGGGTTTCTGAAAGACTAAGATGGATTTAAATGATAAACAGTAGTTGAATGAAATGTGGAAGGTTATTGCATTTACAAATGATTTTGTTATTCATGTAATAAATTAATTTTAGGCTTCAGGATTTAAGCTTTGCATTTCTTTTTCTTCTATAACTTGATGAGAATTGACTGGGAATCTTCAAACTTTAGACTGTATTCCCCTTTTCCAGTTTTGAAAAATGTTCATGACTAGGTCAGGATATATATAACCTGTACAACATGCACTATTAAGAATATGTCAGATAAAATTTCTCACAGTGAACTTGTTTTGTACACTATTAATATGAATATGTGTAATAATAGAATATTACTAATTTAAGTAAAATTAGTGTATTTTTTCATTGTCCAAAAATAAGCTAGCTAGCTTATTTTTGGACTTATAGATTTAAAGATTCCCCAACTGACTTTAAACTCTAATATTTTTTTTTGCCCTGAGTGAAGACCCTTGGGAATTATATTTTATTATATTAATTTAGTTTACTACATTCAATTAAAAACTAATTAATTAGAAATTAAAATGTAAACTCATTTAAGCTTTTTTGGCTTTTACTTATCCTTGTCCACTTGTATATATAAATTTTCACTTCTTGATTTGAAAAAATATTTTGAAAATATAGCAAAAACATCAAATGTACTTCACAGTGTCATCTATGAAGGTCTAAAATAATATGTTCCCCCAAACAGGCACTACAGAGCCTACTTCAGGTGGTAAGACAGGCTTGTATGCATCAGGATACAGGTTCTACACAGAGCTGTGGTTTATCATACTCATGGCATTTGTGGGTTTGCTGCTCGTGGCTTTGTTGTTGGGTCTGGTGCTGCGTCGAGCCCTCAGGAAGCCTTCGTTCAGCAGAGAGACGGCACCGCTTCAGCCGCTACAGAGGAGAAGCTCTAAATACCCACCTAATGACTCATACGTGGTCAGAACACACACACACACACACACACACACACACACACAAATACACACACCACAACCACCATCACAACATAATCTGTGGATAGTTGTAGCATTCAAATTAAAATTTTGACACATACATAGCCATACACAGTGTGACATGCTTATACGGCTGTATTCCCATCACATCTTGTGAGCAAGAATAAATAAAATTATACAAGGGAGTTATAAGGGAATTATATCTAGTAAAGTTCAAAATAGACTTTGCAAAAATGAGCTAGGTGCAGTAATATGTAGAATGTGCAGTATAATGATTATCTTCGTTGGTCTTTGGTCGGTTGTGTGTTTGTACATGCATAAAGAGCTAAGTCCGTTTGTAGCTCAGTTCTTGGTGACCAACTGGTTGTTGGCCCAAATGGCATGTGAGAAGAAGGTCCTATTCATTCTCTTTGTGTTGGTCTTTAGGGAGTGGAAGCACTTCCCTGACTGCATCAGAGAGATCCATTGTTTGGATGGCTGAATTCCTTCACATTTTTATTCTTGGCCTTGGTCCAGCAAAGTTCGCTGTAGATGGACTATGGGTCAGAGAGTTCATTTACAGCATTTGGCAGACGCCCTTATCCAGAGCGACGTACATAAGTGCTTAAATCTCTAACATTGAATACATTAATGCTGGCTCACTAAGTTACATACATTTGTTCAAAGTTACAAAGTGTCAAAAGGTGTTTTTTTTTTTTTTTTTTTTTTTTTTTTTTTAAAATGCAAAAGATAATGAAAGAAGTGCTAGTTGAAGTGTTTCCTGAATAAGTAGGTCTTCAACCGCCGCTTGAAAAAAGCCAGTGACTCAGCTGTCCGGACCTCTAGGGGAAGTTCATTCCACCACCTTGGTGCCAGTACAGAGAAGAGTCTTGTAGTATACTTGCCTCTTACCCTGAGATGGTGGAACCAGTCGAGCAGTGCTGGTAGATCGGAGGGTGCGGGGTGCAGTGCGAGGAGTGATGAGGGCTTTGAGGTAAGAGGGAGCTGGTCCATTTTTGGATTTGTAGGCCAGCATCAGATTCAAAACACTGATGCTGGCCTACAAATCCAAAAATGGACCAGCTCCCTCTTACCTCAAAGCCCTCATCACTCCTCGCACTGCACCCCGCAACCTCCGATCTACCAGCACTGCTCCACTGGTTCCACCATCTCTCTTGTCATTTCTAGACTGGATTACTGCAACGCACTGATCCAGTCTAGAAATGACAAGAGACTGAACAAGTACCTGAGCAGCCTGTGTGGACAGAAATGGTCGAATCCTTCTAATGTTGTAGAGAAGAAACCGACATGAGAGAGTCACATTAGCAACATGAGAGGAAAAAGACAGTTGATTGTCCATGGTTACCCCAAGGTTGTGAGCTGTGGCTGAAGGGGAGATCAGATCATTGTGCAAGGATATAGCAAGATCATGACCTGGGGATGAATCACCTGGGATGAACAGCAGTTCAGTTTTGCTAGGATTGAGCTTTAACTGATGAGCAGTAATCCATGATGAAATTTCTGACAGACATGCTGAGATCCGGTCAGAAGCTGTGGCATCTGCGGGTGGGAAAGAGAAGATAAGTTGTGCATCATCAGCATAGCAGTGGTAAGAGAACCCATGTGAGGAAATAACTTCACCAAGAGAGTGAGTATACAGGGAGAAAAGAAGAGGACCAAGTACTGAGCCTTGTGGGACGCCAGTGGAGAGTCTGCGTGGAGCAGATGTCACTCCCCTCCATGTTACCTGATATGAGCATCCTTCCAGGTAGGAAGCGAACCATTCCCAAGCTGATCCACAAATCCCAAGACTCCTGAGGGTGGCTAAGAGAGTCTTATGGTTGACCGTATCAAACGCTGCTGAAAGGTCAAGGAGGATAAGGATGGATGAGAGATTGGCTGATCTAGCAGCATGTAGTTTCTCAGAGACATCTAAAAGGGCTGTCTCTGTGGAATGAGCTGTTTTAAAGCCAGACTGGTTGGGGTCTTGGAGGTTGTTCTGTGAGAGATAGACAGACAGTTGATTAAAGACAATGCGTTCAAGAATTTTTGAAAGAAACGAGAGAAGTGATACCAGTCTGTAGTTACTGATGTCTGATGGATCCAGAGCAGGTTTCTTCAGGATGGGAATAACCCTTGCGCTCTTGAAGGTAGTTGGTACCTGACCAGATGCTATGGATCTATTGCCGATAGTTGTAATCGCCAGTACAAATGATGTGCTCTGTCCTGTCCTGCTTGGTGCTGTTCTCAAGCTACTGTAGGTTGTGATGTTTCCTGTCAGGATGCCCACTATGGTGCAGGTGTAGAAGTTCAGCGTTACACACACACTCTTAAATTTTGAATGCCACTAAACACATCCATTTAAACGACCCTTAATTTTTAAGCATTTTAGCCCAGCCTAGTGGCAATAGGCACGCAGACCACTTTCACTCATCTCCCAGCTGTGCTGATCATTTGCTAAATATTTCATTTAACAGTGGCTATAAACAGTGAAATGTTTGCATTATTTAAAAAAAACATGTTAGGATAATGTAAAATTATAATGAAGGGGAAAATCCCAAGGGAACAGATAAGGAAATAAAAGTATGTGGGCTGATTACTCAGCAAAACCAGTGTTATCTAGCACCAAACCAAAAATGTTATTATAAATGATCATGTGGGCAGCTGATCACTGTAAAACCACTGCACATGTTCAGCTATGCATGAGGAGGAGAGCACACCAATTCACATCAGATACTTTTTAATCTGTTTGCACAATTTAAACTGATCATAATATTGAATCAGGAATCCTGTGCACTTGCTGGCTGCTTTAATAGGAACACCTGTACAGTACTTCATGCATCAGCCAAATCATGTGGTAGCAGCACAAAGCATAAAATTATACAGATACAGGTCAAGAGCATCAGTTAATGTTTACATCAAACATCAGAATGAGGAAAAAATGTGATCTCAGTGACAACGGCCAGATGGACTGACTTGAGAAACTCTTGAAAGTTCTTTTCTCACACAGCAGTCTCAAGCTTTTAGAAGAATGGTGCAGGGGAAAAAGTAATAGAAAATACCAGACTGGTTTGCAAATAGAGCTAGTAACTCATTTACAATTATGGTAAAGAGAAAAGCATCTCAGCATGCAAAAAAAGCCAAACCCTTAAGGTGGATGGGCTAAAAAAGCAGAAGACTATACAGGCTTTTACTCCTGTTTGCCAAAATAAGGTATCTGAGACTACAGTGGACACAGGCTCACCTGATCAGGACATTTAAAGAAAAACATTGCCTGGTCTATTTCCAGCTTTTCGTCTTTGTTGTGCTGATTGGTTAAAGTGGTGATAATGAAGGCATAAATTAGCTCTGGGGTAGTTTATCCTGTTAAAGTGGCTGGTGAATGTACTGTGTGTGCCAACAGCTTCCACTCCCAAAGTTTTTTGATTCATTTACCTGCACCAAACAACCACAAGAGGGTGGTAGTCTGCAGTTATTTTTTTCTCGCTAATGCTGTAGATATTTGCCAGAAAACTTACTTAACTGCTAGAGCTTTCCCCCTTTCTGTACACTTTTACTCTTTAAGGTCTCTGAATGCCTTTCTGTTTTCCTCCTGCTGGTATGGCATTGCAGGGGCCCTGCTTTGATCTCTGCTCTAATCATGCCTCCACTGCTCTCCATCAGTCTGATGGAGGAATGGTAAGCACTTATTCTCTATCTACACCTCTCTCTCTCTCTGTCTCTCTTCTCACAGCTCACTCTCTCCTCACAGTTCGACAACGTGCCGGACTCGTCCAGCAGTGTAACCTTAAAGGGCTTTACCATGCACACTGAGGTACAGCATATGCTTGTGGAGAGCAGAAAGTGTGTTTGGTTGTATTGGATTTTTTTATCAGCCTGAATTTTAGTGTTGCTTTGTTATGAAACCTAATAGTTTTTCCACCTATGATTTTCATGTTCCTTTTCTTTCTCTTACATTTTTCCAGCTGACAGTACTATGGTAATGCAGTTGAGGACAAAAGTTGCATACCTACATAAGTACAGTAGGAAATTTCATGATTGATAAGACTCACCTTTATTATTGGCTCTGTCAGAGTTTTAAATCATGTGATGGTCATTTTATCACTGATCCCACTGATTTCATAATAATTCGGTCTCTACCACTTAAGTAGGTAAAGTTAAAGAAGAATCTAGAATATAGAGTTAGCATGCTATTGACATACTATTCGGCATCCAGCTTTATTATTTTAGACCAAACCCTTTGCCATTTTCCAGCCAAAAACCCAGAGGGAAGCAAACTTTGGCCCTCAAACTGTCCTTTCTCTCATGTGTGGTGTTGATTGCCTTGATTGAAGAACTGCCCTTGACTTCAAATTAAGCAGCACAGATGCTTTTTAAGACACAAAGATTAGAGTCAGAAGCCAGATTCCTGTCTGTTTATAGAACAATGGCTTATTGAACATATTAGGGGGAAAAAAACAGCACTTTTTCCCACAGCTGGACAAAACCATGTTGTGCTGCTTTGATCTACTATTAACACTGCTCTCTTTTAATCCCTTGTCTCGAAGTTGCTGACTATCTTTTCTAATCTGTTCATGTTTGCATGGTTATAATGTGGTCAATTTTTTGTCCTGTGTCTCAGAGAAGCTGAAAGAAATTTGTGGCATTGGGTTTTGTGTGTATTTTTCAGGGTCTGACTGACACAAAGCTTGGCATCAACAGTTGTGGATACCAGAGTAGCGTGTCCATGCTACGCGTTTCCAGTCAGAGCCAGAATAGCCATGCCTACTCCCATAATTCCCTGCACCGCAGCGTTAGTCAGCTGATTGATTTACAGGATAAGAAATCTCTGCCAGGTTTGACATGGGACACTGAGCTGCAAGGCACTGACAATGGCATGGTGAGATGTGTTCATGTATTTGTGTGTATGACTGTATTACATTGTGGTTGCCATAACACTGAAATGCTTGTCTTCCTTTTTGCAGTTTGCTGGAGATGAGGAGTTTGCAGACTCTCTTAAGGGCTTTAGCTCGGTGAAGAAAGAGCATGCAGTGTTTACAGACACACCTCTGTAGTGGTTTCTGTCTCTCACCCTGTCATTCACACACACACACACACACACACACACACACACACACACACACACACACACACACACACACACACACACACACACACACACACACACACACATAATTGCATCCATTCTTGCTTCCTAAAATATGACATTATATTATTAAATGCTGTGTTTTCATAAGAGGTTAACACACATCACAGAAATCGGTAAATTTAAAAGTAACACATCAAGTGTTTCCTGTATATCATAGTTTTTATTAAATAAAACTTTGCTGACAGACCTGATAAATCCACCGGTGGTGAGACTCATAAAATGTTCTCACAAAAACAGCAAGAAATGAACTATTTAAGAATATATTTGGAGAACAAAACTATACAGTATCTGACAGAAGTAAGTACACCCCTCACATTTTTGTAAATATTTTATCTCTTTTCATGTGAAAACAATGAAGAAATGGCACTGTGCACAGTGTAAAGTAGTGAGTGTACAGCTTGTATAACAGTGTAAATTTGCAAAATAACTCAACACACATCCATTAATGTCTAAACCGCTGGCCACAAAAGTAAGTACACCCCTAAGTGAAAATGTCCAAATTAGGCCCAATATTTACAAAAATGTGAGGGGTGTACTCACTTCTGTGAGATACTGTACATAGTGTTAAAATATCGCTATACAGCACCCCCCTATTTTCATGCTTTCTGAACCCTGATTAATCTCAGAGACCGATAGATTCATGCGATGTACCCTCTGGGATCATCTCTTATACACATCATTCTGTAGGAAAATTTCTGTCTACATATATTTATAGGATGCTAGTAATGGAAATTACTAGTGTGACTCTGTGCCTACTAGATAGAGCGATATTTATAGAAATTATTGTGACAATGCCAACCAAACAGTAAGATTTTAGTGTCTTTGTAACATTCCACAAGAATTCTAGACCATGTGTTTCCATAGGGGTTGTTTTAAACCTATACGTTATAGCAACATATTCATTCTAAAGGCAAAATCCTTTTCAACATTCCAGTTATGAAATACTTTTGTTTGTGCTTTTATGTATTTGTAAATAGATCATCAGTATTATTCATAGAGTAATTTATATTTTTTTGTGAGAAAATAAGATTGTACTTTAATATCCTATCAGGTTCATTTATAAACATTTTTTTTTATATCAGGTGGTCATGTATTAGAAGGGATCATTTATATGCTAGTTGTGTTGGTAATCTTGCTGTATTAAAATCATGACTCTGAAATCATGTTTATTTTTTGTCATTTCTTTATTGTCCATGAGAGTACAGAGGTATGTATCAATTTAAAGTCAGTCTTGTACCTTAATTATTATTGACACATTACTTGAATTCCTCTGACTTTAAATATATTTCCTGTTTTATGCAGTCATGCCTCGCTCACTTAACACAGCGTTCACTGAGGTGCAGAATGTAACTTGAATACACCAATAGCGTTGAACAACCTTCATTATAGCAACCAAAAACTTTTATTCAGAATTAGTCAAATTAAACTGACTAAAAGAGAAATGGCTATATAATTTATCAATTAGTATAAGATTATAGTACATTGTTATGGTGTATAGTTGCTGATGACCCAGAAAAGTGTCGTTACACAAACAAGAAAAGCTTCCACTCAATCAGTTAATGAACAGCAACCTGTTCATTCTTTAGTCACTAAGTTGGGCCTTTTTTATGTCCACTTAAAATCTGCTATCATGATATTATACGTGGCAGCAGCCGCAAAGGCTTTGAAATCAAAGACTGAATCTGTTTAATCCCATCTGATTCATATGACAATAAACACATTAGCCATGTGCTGCCTGCCTGTAAAGAATTAATAATTCACATTAACACACATAATCTAGCTTTGATGTCTTGTTATCCATATACTCCAACAATTCTCTCAATGAAATAGGTCCTGTGGGCATTAAATTATTTTAATAAACTCTTTATATTTCAAATACAAATATGTAAAATACCTATACATAATGTCTTACAATTAAAAGTATTTATCATATGCCACATCGATATCTGTATCCTGTACATTTCACTTCAAGAGTTAAAGCTGTAAACATAGCTGGGAAATGCCAAAGCAGGACGAGACAGCACTTTCTTTCTTTCTGAGATTTACAGTGGTTAATGAATACAGTGCCTTGCAAAAGTATTCAGACCCCTGACCAATTCTCTCATATTATTACATTATAAATAGTAATATTTTACTTACAATAATATGTAATACACTGAAAATAAAAATCAATTGTTGGAAGTTGACTGTGTTTTTGTTAGGAAATATTTTTAGGAAAAATAAAAAAAACCTAAGTAAGTTTGCCTAAGTATTCAACCTCCACATATTGATATTTGGTCAAGCCACCTTTTGCTCTACTAACTGCTTTAAGTCTTTTGGAATACATACGTACGTACCAGCTTTGCACACAGTGATTAAGTGATTTTACATATTTCCCTATATTTGCGCCATCCATTCTTCCTTCAATTCAAACAAGATGCCTGTATCTTACACCAATCAGCCATACCTTTAATACCACCTGCCTATTATGCCTCGTTGAGGCATAGACTCCACATGGCCTCTGCAGATACCTTTACCAGCTTGCCTTCTTCTAATAGTGGATCATGGATCCAGGTGCCCATCCTTTCCCCCAGTAATTGACATTCCTGGCTGTCCATGTGATGTAAAAGAAAACTCATCAGACCAGTCCCCCTTCTTCCATTGCTCCATGGTCTGGAACACAACCTAAAAGAGCTGCAGTTTTGGACATGCGCTGACCCAATCGTCTACCTATCACAATTAGACCCTTATCAAAGTTGCTCCAGTATTTAGGCTTGCCCATTCTTCCAGCATAAAACACATCAATTTAGAGAACCGACTGATAATGTTATTCACTCAAAATGGTTTTAATGTTATGGCTGGTTGGTGTAATAAACATAGATAGATACTGAGATACATCATATACAGCTGTACTACATTAAGTGCAAATACTGTATATATAATTAGGTTTATATATTCTTATATATAATTTTTTGCAATATAGGCATATTTATAGCCATTTTGTGTTAACAAGTTGCCTATCCATATGTCTCCTTTAATAGAATCTGATTTAATGAGTACCAGTTGCATAAACGAGACAAAGTTGTTTTAAATTGTTTGTAAACTGGCTGGGAAAATGTTTTTATCCAAAAAAATATGGTTTAAAAAACCTCTCTTGTATGTTGTAGCATAATTAATATAAAGCATTTAACATTAAGCATGTAATAAGAGATGAACCCCTTAGACCCCTCTGCATCCCCACACTGGTAGGCTACCAGCACTGCATAATGAAACATTAGTGGACACTACAATATTTCTGTATCAGCTTTGTTTCTGACTTGAACTGAATAAAATTGCCTCATCCTTGCATGATCTAATAGCGTTGTAAGACAGGGTTTGGCTCTAAGTTAACCTATTTAACATGATTCCTCTTTGTGAACTATCCACCCACAAAAGATGACCCGAACAAAAAGTAATAAGCACACAAACATTTCAGCGGAAAAGGCACCTGTAAAAGTTTGAATTATTCCCTTCATTAAATGTGAAAAGAGCAAAATAAAGTGCGACTGCTTTACAATAAAGATGTGAACACATAGTGAGTTAGTTAACTGTAGTGACATTACTTTTGCTTCTAATCTGTAGCATTTCACCTTGACAGCCAATTCTGAAACAATTTAGTGTCAGTTAATATATTCACTCTAATAATAATAATCTCTAAGTTTGTAGTATATATTAAACATTCATTTGGTAACTTGCTGCTTTTTACACCTCTGTCTATGCTTTACTTACCAGAGCCACTCCTTCAGGCATATATTATTGGATATGGTAATACTGCTTTAGTATGTATTTGTTAGTACATATATGCTTTTTTAGTGTTCAGCGTGTCACTCACTCATGTCTAGGCCCCTGCGGTGCCGTGGGGAAGTGGAAGCTTTAGTTGGAGAGGGTGAGGCAGTGCTGGATGAGTCACTGCCTCCTGCCTCACCCCCCACAGACACAGAGCTAAGGTGAGGGACTGGAGGGGCCTTCTTCCGGCTCAGGAAATTCCCATCGAGCACTCCTCTTCTCCGACCTTCCGCTTTGCACTCTGAGGTGCATTCATCAGAGGAGTGTGCCCTGCGACGAGGGTCTCTAGGGCTGTCAATGGTGCTCACTGGAGACTCTGACCCTCTCTTATCTCCAGTGTCACCGTTGCTGTCGTCGTCGGTGCCGCTGCTATGCCCGCCATGCTCCTTCAGGACTTTGGCCAGATTGAGGGTGTGGAAATCTGGATAGCTGCTAAAACTCTCTCTGCGACGGGCACGTGCCAGCAGTGGGCTCTCTCTATAGGGACGTACAGCGCCATATGTGGCAGTCTCTGCCAAGAGTTCTTGTGCCTGCAGCTGGAGACTGAAGGGAATAAGGGTTATTTTACAGAGCAATTACTGTTCTCCATAATTACTGACAATATATTTTCAAAATGATTGTTTCACTATTTTACATGTCAAGTATTACCGTATTTTTATATTTAATTACTAACATTATTACTTTATGGTTTAAGTGCATATGGGAATACATAGCACAGGATTCATTCTAGATTTAAGTACTCCTCAGGCAACTGTACTCAAAGCAGATATATGATTCAGCAACATCCACTCTATTGAAAAGCTGCATTCAACCTACAACATATTATTCTGCTAGTCTATTATAACAGTATACTGTACAATATTTGACACCATCTGTAAACCATTTGATTCCTTTTGTATCTACACTGTTGTCTGAAGAGTAACAAAATAGGTCTCAATTAGTATTTCCCTAATCTAAAATAGAATAAACAGTAGGGCTGGTTTACAATGTGGTGCTGATGCAGCAAGTCTGACCTTGAGCAAGACTCTCTGAGTCGGCTGTGGTGCAGTACTGAAGGGGCGGGACTAATGTTGGGTGTGACACAGCGTGATGTACTCAGATCACATTGATCAAGCAGCTTCAGAAGTTCCTCCTCAGTGGGCCCTCCCACTTCTTGAAGAAAAAAGCACAACACAGTAATTCAATTTACTGTAAAGCAAACAATTACAGCAACTATACTGTACAGCAACTATACTGTATCTTATTTGTGCCGCACCAGGATCACGTTTGTTTTTGCTATCGTTCTTGTTCACTGTATCCATGGCCGTGGTTAAATCCCACATCTGGATGCTGCCGTTTGCATGGCCGGTGAAGAGGTAACGACGTGGTCGGGAGCCCATACGACTGGAGCCCTCACACTCGCGCACAGTGAAACACGTGATAGTGGTGCCATCCACTGCCTGCACCTCACAGATCCTGTGGTTGTATAAATGAATTATTAGAAGACACAGTGACCATGTGGATACCTCAGCCATAATTTATCAATGTTGCTTAAACATGAGCAGAGACTTGAGCCCCCGAATGATGTATGAATGAGTGTCTGTAATTCATAAAACTGAGAAGTGATTCCATTGCAAATGTTGAATTAGTTTTAGGCATGTGAAAATCAGCCCCTCCTTATTTACATTCTATATGCATATGTAGATTTTAGACTGCACATACCTCTTTCCGGTGGAGGAGAGACGGACAAAGAGTTTATTGGTGATAGGAATGACTTTCTGAATGAATACTTGTTGGTCATCTCTCTCTCCAAATGGGCCTGTATGGAAATAATCAAGGAGTGTACCATCTGTACAAACATGCCAAGGCTAAGTCTAGGTGTACACTGGTTTTTATAAAGACAAGGTCCTTTAACAATGGTAATTTCCTCCTGTCATTCACCTATGTCATTGCCAGAGGAGTAGCTGCTGTGGCTCTCAGTCTCCTCAAGCGAGATGATCTTGAAGGAAGCCAGTGGTGTGGATCCAGGCTGAGTGGAGATCATGCCTCTAAAGCGAGTCACTGTCCACGTTCTCACATGGTTATTGTCGGCACACACTACAACACAAACATCATAGAATCATTTATTTTCCTGTTCATAATCTTCTGGTAGTCTTCAATTAGGTCAAAGGCAACTACATTTCATTAAAGCAGGGTCATTTACATATCCACAGACATACACAAGTGTCAACAAGAGTCAGATCTTCCAGTACAAACAAAATACAGTGGTGTGAAAAAGCCGCTTATCCGAACTACCTCGGGTCACGGGGAGCCGTCATCTCAGGCGTCATCGAGCATCAAGGCAGGATACACCCTGGATGGAGTGCCCTCACTCACGCAATCACACACTACGAACAATTTTCCAGAGATGCCAATCAACCTACCATGCATGTCTTTGGACCGGGGAAGGAAACCAGAGAACCCAGAGGAAACCCCCGAGGCACGGGGAGAACATGCAAACTCCACACACACAAGGTGGAGGCGGGAATCGAACCCCCAACCCTGGAGGTGTGAGGTGAACATGCTAACCACTAAGCCACCGTGCCCCCCGTTTCAGATCATCAAACAAATTTAAATATTAGTCAAAGATAACACAAGCAAACACAACATGCAGTTTTTAAATCAAGGTTTTTATTATTAAGGGAAAACAAAATCCAAACAACATGGCCCTGTGTGAAAAAGTGCTTCCCCAGAACCTTCCCAGGAGTGGCCGGCCGACCAAAATTACCCCAAGAGCACAGCGGCGACTCATCCAAGATGTCACAAAAGACCCCACAACAACATCCAAAGAACTAAGGCCTCACTTGCCTCAGTTAAGGTCAGTGTTCATGACTCCACCATAAGAAAGAGACTGGGCAAAAATGGCCTGATGGCAGAGTTCCAAGACAAAAACCTCTGCTGAGAAAAAGAACATAAAGGCTCTTCTCAGATTTGCTGATCCCCAAGACTTTTGGGAAAATACAATGTAGACTAACAAACTGTATGACTGAACTTTTTTGAAGGTGTGTGTCCGATTACATCTGGCGTAAAAGTAACCCTGCATTTCATACCAATAGGTATGTGATGGTCTGGGGCTGTTTTGCTGCTTCAGAACCTGGAAGACTTGCTGTGATAAATGGAACCATGAATTCTGCTGTGGAACCATAAAATCCTGAAGGACAAGGTGCGGCCATCTGTTTCTGCAGCAGGCCAATGATCCAAAACACACAAGCAAGTCCACCTCTGAATGGCTGAAGAAAAACAAAATGAAGACTTTGGAGTGGTGAAAGCCTAGTGAAAGTCCTGACCTGAATCCTATTGAGATGCTGTGGCATGACCTTTCAAAGGCGGTTCATGCTCGAAATCCCTCTAATGTGGCTGATTTATAACAATTCTGCAAAGATGAGTGGACTAAAAGTCCTCGACAGCGCTGTAACAGACTCCTTGCAAGTTATCGCAAATGCCTGATTGCAGTTCTTGCTTCTAAGGGTGGCACAACCAGTTATTAGGTTTAGGGGCAAGCACTTTTTCACACAGGGCCATGTAGGTTTGGATTTTGTCTTCTCTTAATAATAAAAACTTACATTTAAACTTCATGTGTTTACTTGTGTAATCTTTGACTAATATATCAATTTGTTTGATGATATGAAACATTAAAGTGAGACAAAAGTGTAAAAAAAAAAGGGCCAACACTTTTTCACACCACTGTATATATATGGTGTCTATACGATCACTCACTCATACATAACTGCTCGACAGAACAATGTTACCTGACACAAGGTGTTTCTCAGACAGCATGATCTTAGTGACAGGGCTGCGGTGGACTGTGAACGTCTGAAACAGTTGAGGCCCCGAACCAACCGTCTCTGGATGCTGTACTATCACACGCACAGCACCTGAACTAGTGCCATATGCAATCTCAATCCAGTTTCCACTTATACCTAGGGGAAAAAAACCTATAATCGACCTTCACTTGCTCTCAATATTCAACATTGAAATATTAACTAGTTGTTTAAAAGGTCTAGAAATAGGCAGAGTGTGTTGTGAAGAACATTAGTTGATTAAAAGGGCTGATGTATTTGTCAATTAATGCAAGTCACCTACTAGTTTTAGGTGTTAAGTAGACACTGAGGGCTGTGATGGCATCATTTGAGGGGTCATGGTAGAGCTCAGTAACCAGGAGGTCATTGTCCTTCATTCTCAGTGGGAACTTCTGCATGTCTTGGAAAAAAAGAAAGAATTTCCGTTTTTGTTATTGCAGTTTAATTTATGTAATATTGACATAAATTCTACATTTACTCTTTTAAGATAAAAGTATATTTTTTTATAATTAAACTACAAACCCGATTCCAAAAAAGTCGGGACACCGAACAAATTGTGAATAAAAAAGGAATGCAATAATTTATAAATCTCATAAACCTATATTTTATTCACAATAGAATATAGATAACATATCAAATGTTGAAAGTGAGACATTTTGAAATGTCATGCCAAATACTGACTCATTTTGGATTTCATGAGAGCTACACATTCCAAAAAAGTTGGGACAGGTAGCCATAAGAGGCCGGAAAAGTTAAATGTACATATAAGAAACAACTGGAGGACCAATTTGCAAATTATTAGGTCAATTTGCAACATGATCGGGTATAAAAAGAGCCTCTCAGAGTGGCAGTGTCTCAGAAGTCAAGATGGGCAGAGGATCACCAATTCCCCCAATGCTGCGGCGAAAAATAGTGGAGCAAAATCAGAAAGGAGTTTCTCAGAGAAAAATTGCAAAGAGTTTGAAGTATCATCATCTACAGTGCATAATATCATCCAAAGATTCAGAGAATCTGGAACAATCTCTGTGCGTAAGGGTCCAGGCCGGAAAACCATACTGGATGCCTGTGATCTTCGGGCCCTTAGACGGCACTGCATCACATACAGGAATGCTACTGTAATGGAAATCACAACATGGGCTCAGGAAAACTTCCAGAAAACATTGTCGGTGAACACAATCCACCGTGCCATTCGCCATTGCCGGCTAAAACTCTATAGGTCAAAAAAGAAGCCATATCTAAACATGATCTGAAAGCGCAGCCGTTTTCTCTGGGCCAAGGCTCATTTAAAATGGACTGTAGCAAAGTGGAAAACTGTTCTGTGGTCAGACGAATCAAAATTTGAAATTCTTTTTGGAAAACTGGCGTCAGACAAAACATGACGCCATGTCATCCGGACTAAAGAGGACAAGGACAACCCAAGTTGTTATCAGCGCTCAGTTCAGAAGCCTGCATCTCTGAAGGTATGGGGTTGCATGAGTGCGTGTGGCATGGGCAGCTTACACATCTGGAAAGCTACCATCAATGCTGAAAGGTACATCCAAGTTCTAGAACAACATATGCTCCCATCCAGACGCCGTCTCTTTCAGGGAAGACCTTGCATTTTCCAACATGACAATGCCAGACCACATACTGCATCAATTACAACATCATGGCTGCGTAGATGAAGGATCCGGGTACTGAAATGGCCAGCCTGCAGTCCAGATCTTTCACCCATAGAAAACGTTTGGCGCATCATAAAGAGGAAGATGCGACAAAGAAGACCTAAGACAGTTGAGCAACTAGAAGCCTGTATTAGACAAGAATGGGATAACATTCCTATTCCTAAACTTGAGCAACTTGTCTCCTCAGTCCCCAGACGTTTGCAGACTGTTATAAAAAGAAGAGGGGATGTCATACAGTGATAAACATGACCTTGTCCCAACTTTTTTGAGATGTGTTGATGCCATGAAATTTAAAATCAACGTATTTTTCCCTTAAAATGATACATTTTCTGAGTTTAAACATTTGATACGTCATCTATGTTGTATTCTGAATAAAATATTGAAATTAGAAACTTCCATATCATTGCATTCTGTTTTTATTCACAATTTGTACAGTGTCCCAATTTTTTTGGAATCGGGTTTGTACATGGCTCATGGGAGATGCTTAATAATGTATTGTTTTTGTAAACATGTAAACATTTTACATATTCCATCACCTAAGTGTAGCTGGTAACTCAGCTCATCTGTCGAACACTTACCAATGTAGTAAACAGAGCCATTATTACATCCAAGAAGAAGGAAGGATCCGGCAGTGTCACAGCTGGTGATGGGCACAACATCCTGCACCTACACAACAAAGATATATCAGGTGTGTTATATCCTGACAGCAAGTTGAAAAAAAAACCATGAATATATGGAATAAAATATTATTTAAAACTGTCAAAGGTTTCAGTAACCTGGCCTGAATCTGTGCTTTGACTGATGAGTAAATAAAGAGTCGAGTCGTACATGTTTATTGAGGAGTTGTAGTTCTCAGTTCTTAACAAAGTTTTCTCATGAAACTTCTCAAAATAAAGCATGATGAGGCTAGATGGCTTAACACTCAGGTGAAGTTTTATGACATGTTTGTCAATAGCATTAAATACTTTTAAAGTATTGCTTAAATACCTTTTAAATATGGAGCAAACTAAAATGTATTAATGATTATATATTTTTTTTAAATGAATGCTCTTACTTGCCAATGCTGTGTCACTGCATTCCACACACCAACCTTCCCAGTATGACTGGTGGCAACCAGCTGACTCCCAATGAAGAAAAGAGCATCAACAGGCACACCAAGACTGAACACACCTTACAGAGATACAGATAACCTTTATCAGGTCAAATCAGTAAAAGATGTTTATTATTCAATACATTATGACATAAAACTGTTTTTGCTATTTCTTGCATCTTTGTTTATACTCCCTTTCAATCACCTATCTCATTGCCACTTCCTCCATCCTGGATACTCCACAAGATGATCCTGCTCTCTGATGATATAGCAACCATCTTGTCTTTGTCACCATGGGGACCACCTACAACTTTTGCATTTAGTGCGACACGCTCAATGGCCCAGTCTAGGTATGGACTTGAGAACACTTGCTGCCATCCTGAGGATTCCTTTATCCTGTGCAACAGATTGGGATAAACATTAACATAAGGGTGATAAAATCATACGCAATAACATGGGATAATATAAAGATCAATGTTAGGTACATATTGTAACTTATATAGTAATAGTAATTCTATACTTCCATACAGCTGCTTTGAGACAGCTGTATGTTCATTGTTAAAAGCACTACGCAAATAAACTGAACTAAATTGAGAATAGCCAAAACGTCTTGTCTCTGAGTAAACTTTAAGTTTGACAAGCTTTACCTGTAGCAAATGACGAAATGACCATAGGCAGCTACTATCCAGTTATGATGTCCAGCAACAATGAGCACCTTCCTGGGATCAACTGCTGAGCCAGCTGAAATTTAGTTGAAGACTATTTTAACTTCTCATTAATGCCAAATGCCATAAATATAATGTATTCCACCCTTTTACAGGTGCCTCTGTAATGAGATATTTAATGAATTCTTCGTACCTGTCAGTGGTCTTAATATTATGGCTGGTTGCAGTTTTTTATCTTACTTTTCTATAAATTCTCTTTTAATAATGACTAGTTGATGGTCATTGCTCATTGTACCATACCAAGCCAAATTAAAAGCCCAAAACACATCTGAATCCATTAAATTTCTGTCTCATTTCAGTTGTATTGAAAAAAGTTTCTATGCTTTCAATCTTTCTGCTTACAGTGGTTATAAAAAGTCTACACAGCCCTGTTAAAATGGCATGATTGTTTTATGTAAGAAAAAAATTAAAACAAGATAAATCATGTCAGAGTCTTTTCCAACTTTCATGTGAAATTGCAACCAATATATTAAAGTGGAAAACAATAAGAATCATTTTACGGAAAAAAGGGAAGAAAAAATAATACAATAACAATTGCTTAACTGTGCTCACCCTTTTATAATTAGGAATTATTAAACTCATGTTAAACACTAAATAGTGTTTACCTTCTATCAAAAGAAGTGACTGAGTAATGGTTTCACCAAAACAAGATCAAGGTTTTGGAGTGGCCCAGCATTAGAGTCCAGATCTAATCAAAAATCTGTGGGGTGACCTGAAGATGCCCAACCAATTTGACAGAGCTTTTGTCAACTGATTGACTTTTACCCCAAAAAAAAGATTAAATGCTGTGATAAAAATCTAAAGGTGCTTCAACTAAGTATTAGTTTAAGTGTGTGTGCATTTGTGCAACCAGTTTCTTGTACATGTTTTTCCTAAAATGTTTTATTGTTTTTACTTTAATACATTACTTGTAGTTTCACAATAAAGATAGAAAAGACTTTGACATTATTAATCTAGGTTTAATTTTTATATATCACAAAAAACTTACTTTTATTACAGGGGTGTGTCGAATTTTTATATCCACTGTATGGCAGAAGATGAAAACTCACTTCTCACATGTCTCTCCATAAGATATCTTATGAGTCTATATTTTGGGCTTAAATCAAAGAGCTTGTTAATATTTTATAGGTCATTTTAAGATATTATTCATGGACCTCAATGTCAAATTTTCAAATGTGTCCCAATGTCAAATTGATGTCAGAACAGATTCCATCAAATGTCACAAAGTTATGTTATGTTCTTTATGTTCATAAAGAAATGTTTGAAGTATCAGATGTATCAAACATTTCATAAAACATATTACAATAACATTAACTTTTAACATGGCACAAATATTGACTGACAGGCACAGATCGGACCTCCCACACTACTGGCTTATGGTTTATAGCATCTGATGGAATGCTCTGTGAAATTCACTTCACTCTTCATTGTGATGAGTCACTCCTGGACAGCGAAATTAATGCCCGCTCTCTTCACTCTCTCAGGATCATTATTCCCTGAATTTTTTGGTGTCAGTGCTTACAGATACTATTTCTTGTCCTGCAGATATTCACAATCAGGTACGATCACAATAACACATTTGGTTTCATTCCTTGTAGCTGTTTCATAGTATTAACTCCGTAATGGTAGGTAATGATTAACTGACATAATCTAGTTGGCTTCCTGTTCTACATGTTAAATTATATGATGTACATATTTTTCCTCACCTGGTTTCTAAATTCTGGTTTACTATTTCTTTGCAAAAAATGGCATTGTGTCAATTATTATCTGGCCCCTGAAAACAGAATTAATTTCCCCAATTACTGCATGTATGGTACATCCTACTGGGCTGTAGGATATGCAATGGCTGGTCATGCTGTTATGATGATAACTTCAAATGAGAAGCTATTTCACTAGATATGTAAAACGGGATTAATTTAGCTTTTTATTTTCATAATTAAGAGCTCAGTGAGATAACTGGCCAGCAGAAAGAATTCATTAATACATTTACTGTATTATGTACCATACACAGTAAAGATTCAGCAGATATTTTGATATTATTTCAATGCCAAAGTTGTCAAACAAGGAAAACAGGATTAAAAGCAGAGTTGTTTCCACATGATGTACTCACAAACTTTTGTGGCCCCCTCTATTCCGTTAGGCCCGGGCAAAGCAGTGTGTGAGCATGAGCGAGAGAAGCCACCTTCTGTTCCAATGGGGCCTGGGTTGTACTCTACAGTTGTACTCTGTTGTACAGCAGTTGTACTCTGTCCCCCAGCAGCTTTGCGAGCTGGGATAGCTGTAAGAAAACCAAAGAAATGCAAGCAATCCTCCAATCAGTGTTTTAAAAAAATAGATATTCTTTTCCATGACTTTAGTATATCTTTTTATCTTTTAATCAGCTGTTTTAACTGCAACTTCAAGATTATTAACTGAGTGGTAGAGAAACGGAAGAGTTGGATGTGTAGCCGTTTTTTTTGAAGATAGTGGTGAAACCTGCTGTCTGAATTGAGGTTGGAAGTTTAGTCCACCACTGAGGGACAGTCAGTCTGAAGGTTCTGGAAAGGTAGGAAGGAATATGTTTTTCAAACGGCCAATATGCAACAACGAGGAGAGCAGGTCAGCATAGAAGATGCAATTTGAATAGCCAGTAACCATGTTTGAAACTGTTTGAAACTTTCCTGATAGTAAAGATCGTCAGAAGCATTCTGAACAACAGGGTCTGTGATTAAGAGGAACCACTTGGCTTTCCTGCATCTGTACGTATTCCTGAAAATGTGAAGTGAGAGTGGCCATTCTCAAAATCCTGAGCAGTTCCGCCCGGCACCAGAGTTTAGCTTAGTGCCATTTGAAATCGCACCATTATGCTGCCTGCTAACATGGAGCAGAGCTTACCTGCCCTCCACATTGTTGTGAATTGGCTGTTCAAAAAACACCAAGAAGACTTCTGAAGGAGCTGGAGGTGATGTTCCAGACAGGTCTTGTACGAGAGCATCAAGACCTTGAATCAGACTCTGGTGTGTGGTGTGACATGGGTTTATTTGGGCTAGCAGAAAATGTGGTGTGCTTCCATGTTCTCAATTATCTTAAGGGGTTTTATGGAGTTGGCTGGGAGGCCCATGAGTAGTGCACTGTAGTAGACCAGTTTTAATGGTATTGGTTAGATGAGGTCTGTTTTTCTTGATGTGGTACAGAAAGGAACCAAGCAATTGTTTTGATGTGGTCTGTAAAGGTCTAGTGAAAGTCAATCCAAGGTTTCTGGCTGTCCTGGCTGGTTTGGGTATGGTAGAGTCGAACTCTACAATGAGATTGTGTTTGATTGAGAGGCAGACAGGGAATCAGTGCTGTTTTGGCTAATTAATTATGTAATCATTAATAATAAGAATATAATTAAGAAACAGCTACCTGGGGGTGGGAGGTAGCCATGAAAGAGCACACTTCCGCATGATGATCTCTCTAGCTCTTCACAAAGGAGCAAACGTCGAACTAACCACAACAGCAAGAAAATCACCATGCAAGAAGAAAAAAATAAACAGAAAACAGTATACAATATCAGAATAGAATAAAATTAATATTAAATCCATTTGTATTGTATAAATAAGTTATACCTAAAGGTGTAATCCCATAAAACTCAGCTTCATGGCGTAGAATGCTTATGCTGACCCCTCTGAAACAAAGTTTAAGCAAAAAAGAATTACATAACCATTACTTTCACCAATCTCCATTCTAATACCAAGATAAAAACATATAATAACTTATAAGATCATAACTTACCTTAAGTCTAACTCTTTAGTACGAAGGAAGTTTAAAATGGGCACAAATGCGGTTGGGTCTCTGTCAATAAATATCTATAATGCAGAAGATATAGGCTTACAGTTTGATCATTGCATGATCATTCATCTTATCAAGCATGCATAGTGTAAGTATGTATTTATATAATCAAATGTTTTATTTATTCTAGCCAAATAATAATAAAAAAAAAATATAGGTCACACATGAAAATGGATTCTTCACCTTGCACTGTGGTAAAGTGGTTATGCATATGGGATACTAACCAGCTATTGTTGGAAGATGTGTAGTGTACAGTTGCGTGAAAAGCACATGCATTGCTACAATTTAGGAAAAAAACATCCTAAGAAACTGTGCAGTGACTTGCCTATAAGTTCAGGATTCAAGTTCTATAAGTTCAGCTCACCAAGAAGGTTCCAGGGAAAAATCAATGCTTTTCATTCTACACACTCCATTGCTCTCGCATACAGCATTTCTTTCTTTCATTGGTTTTATAAGAAGAATATGTATGTATTATCTGTCCTAATCTAATGCTGTACTAATAATTGCAAAAAGTTTAGTTAGAAAGGGCAGTTAGAAACTCTGTGTAGATGGAGAGGCTCAAAAAATGACACTGAGTATCATTAATAAATATAGATTATGACGTATTATCAACAAACATTCCTTCATTCATATTCAGTGAATGCTGTATGTTTACATACATGGGTCTAGTCACAATAGTCTCAGCCTACCACAGGCATGAGACAGGAATACACACTGGATGGTAAACACCATATAAATTTAATCACATCAAGAGGCAGTTTTGGTGTAATGATTTGGGGATGTTAGAAGAAACCTCATAAAACTTTAATTGTATGTATTCATTAATTTATTTTTCTTGTTATTTTTTCTTCTTATTATTATATATATTTATTTCACAATGTTTTCTTTATCCTTATCAGTTACTATATGATACGAGCATCAGCATTATCATGGTCTGCACAGTGAATGTCAGAACTAAGCACTTTTTTTTTTAAGACAATTAATAATGAGGCAAGGCTTCACGGGCCACACTAACAGTATAGAGATGCTATATAGCTGAACTGTGAGGGATGTGGAATCCTCTGATCAGGTTACGCTGGACTTGGGCTGGATTCTAACCCAAGTGTTGCAAGCTAGCAAAGTCCAGCAGTGAACTTTGCATGGTTCAGAACAAAGTCACAGAATAAAAGGGAAAGATGGCTGTATGAATCGTGGTATTTACAGCACATTCATTTGTTGTATGGAGTCAGCAATGTTGGCATGACAAACACAAGACAATTCAATCAATAAAAATATATATACTTACAGCTCCAGTTTCATCCCTTAGTGTTGATATTCTCCCACTGAGTAAACTAAAACAAACAAGTAAGCTTTGATCAAGAACATAAGACTGCAACCCTGTTCTAGTTACAGTGTTCATTTCCTTTGTCAAAAATGTGGTAAATTCTATTTTCTTGTTAGCTTGAATTATCTTAACAAAAACAAAAGCAGTTAACAGATCTAAGCAAAATCTTTACTTAGTCAACAAATATTGTTTCAATCTTACCTTGAGAAGAAAGAATCTGGAATCCACATAAGAGTTTGTTTTGAAGTGCTATACCTGGACAGAAAAAAACAGAAATATGAGTTATTGGGGGGGCACGGTGGCTTAGTGGTTAGCACGTTTGCCTCACACCTCCAGGGTCGGGGCTCGATTCCCGCCTCCACCTTGTGTGTGTGGAGTTTGCATGTTCTCCCCGTGCCTCGGGGGTTTCCTCCGGGTACTCCGGTTTCCTCCCCCGGTCCAAAGACATGCATGGTAGGTTGATTGGCATCTCTGGAAAAATTGCCCCTAGTGTGTGATTGCGTGAGTGAATGAGTGTGTGTGTGTGCCCTGCAATGGGTTGGTACTCCGTCCAGGGTGTATCCTGCCTTGATGCCCGATGACGCCTGAGATAGGCACAGGCTCCCCGTGACCCGAGGTAGTTCGGATAAGCGGTAGAAGATGAATGAATGAATGAATGAGTTATTGGGAAATCACATGGTCCTCTATCCAAATGATCATTTTTACAAATTAATTGTAAGGCATCATGAAGGGAACATAAACATGGACCAAAAGATGCATACATGTTGTTCCATCACACAATCATGAGTTCACGAGCTAGTAATAACTCCATGTACAACAGTCATCAGATGGAAATTCATTATTATTAAATAAAGTGTTTGCATTTTCTGCTCTTCTCTATCTATATTTAGCTTTAGTAATAAAATACAGCAATGTTGGATTCCAATCATGTATCTCCCTGTTTTAATCCACTCAGAGAATTATAACCATAAGAACCTGTTACAGCTGAAACAAATATGTTAGAGCAGAGATACATAGGGCAGTACAGTCTATCTGAAACACTAGACATGTCCATCAGCCACCTTTTTATTCCTCTTCTGCATCCATTTATTCATATTTGTCCTTAGAAACTCTGAGGCAATTGTAGGGTCAGCTTTATGCAATGTTTAAGTTAAGTCATTGTTCTATGAAATTCACTAGGGTATATATCAATCGTATCATATCACACAAGACAAAGGAGCAGCCGTATATCTGCAGCAAAAGTGCAATCATTGAACTGTCAGGATAAATGAAACAATGACTTACATTTTATATATATAAAACATGTACATACACACACATATATATATATATATATATATATATATATATATATATATATATATATATATATATATATATATATATATATATATATGTATATACATACAGTTGCAATCAGAAATATTCAACCCACAAAGAGTTTTAAGAATTTATGAATAAAAATCTTTTCAAAGTGCGGGATTCTGCTTTGGATGACTTCTTTATGAGTTAAGTGATGCATAAAATCAACACAGAAAATGTATGATGTAGTATTTGTGTGTAACGGTATATTTTGTTAAGATAGCCATGTCACAATTATTCAACCCCTATATAATATTGTTATTTTTAAAGCTTTCTGACAGTTTTTATGGCCTGAAGTGGAGCTGAAACATCATTAAGCCTTTGGGAACTCTATAACGATCCTTCATTTGCTTCAGCTGTGATGCATATATAAACCCCAACCATGAAGGTGTTCAAGGTGAGTTGCAATTATGGGAAAGACAAAGGAGCTTCCACAAAAGCTGAGAGAGGAGATTATCTCATCACATCTGAAGGGCCTTGGGTATAAGAAGATTTCCAAAATATTTAACATTCCAAGAGACACCACTGGGAGCAGTATAAGGAAGTTTAAAACATATGGAACAGCTGCAAACCTTCCTGGCCGTGGAAGAAAGCCCACAATTTCATCAAGGGCCCTTAGCAACTTAGTCAGGACAGCTAAGAAAAACCCCGTGTGACTGCAAGAAAGCTACAGGATGACCTGATGAGAGCTGGTACAAGTGCTTCAGTGGCAACTATAAGACGTGCACTGAATAATCAAGGACTTCATGGCCGGACCCCAAGATGCACTCCACTCTTGACCTCAAGGAACATCAGGAGTCAACTAGAATATGCCAAGAGGAATTTGGATAAAACTACAGAGTTCTGGGAGACAGTTCTATGGACTGATGAAAACTGGAACTTTTTGGACATACTTTTTGGACCACCGGTACATCTGGTGTGCAAAAGTGGAAATTAGAGCCAAGCACATGTATTCAGTGGTATTGTACACTGTATTCATATCTTCTATGTACAATATTTTCATATATATTCTCTTCATTGTATTAATTTTATTGAGAGAAGCAAGAAAAAGGGCTAAAAAGAAAAGGAATAATAACTCTGCGCTCTTAATTATTTTAAATGTGCTTTAAAAATAATCTTTACATGAGCTGTCAATATTATGATTATTATTACATCATCATGCAATGTATTATCAATGCATACATCCTGGCACAAAAGCAGGCGAATCAAAACGAATAGAATAAAAAGGTGCTTGGTATCTAAAACACCTAAGTTACTAATTCTACAGTTCATTATGTATGAGTTACAGGTCCATCTTACAAATGCATTAGGATTTGGTAAAGACTCAATTACTCAATTGTTTAATACATCCTGTAATGTTTACACATTCTGTACTGTTACTACAGGTAAAACAATCGCACATTAAATTATGTTTCTCATCAAGTAAACAAAAAAGAATGCTCACTTAAAAAACATTATTTTTAATTTTTTTCTTTTGTTATTTTATGTTTTTATGTTACTTTGATCAAAAGGTGCAGGCTATTTGGTAGTACCTCAAGTACAAGGCTACAGCAGGGGGCAGAGCTTTTTCTTTCAGAGCCCCACAGTTATGGAACAGCCTTCAATTAGATCTGGTGGGTTCATGGGCATGGAGTGTTTGGTGAACTGGGATGTCTGGATGCTGCCACTCAGAGACTCTCATGCCTTCTTTGAACTACTGTTGCATCAGCCAGCTTTATGGTCGGATTTTCATTAGTGATCATCTGAAGACTTCAGCAGGAAAAATTTTATGTTGGGTCTGTGATGAACTTAGAATATGCGCTGACACATTAATTCAGCTACAAACTGTTGTACAAAGGACATTATTTATAATTACATTATTCACAGTTCAGTGCCACCCAAATGATGATGGGTTCCCTGCTGAGCCTGGTTCCTCTCAACGTTTCTTCCTCATATCATTTCAGAGTCATCCCTTGCATCACTTGGCCACCATTGCATCCATCTTTCTCATTAGAGATGGATGTTAGAGATATATAGTAACTTAATTGTAAACTTTAAACTTTATTTTTTTATTCTGTTTCTAAACTTCTGTAAAGCTGCTTTGAGACAATGTGAATTGTTAAAAGCGCTATAAAAATAAACTGAATTGAAATAAATCTAGTATGCATAGTGATGAGTAATGTGTATTATGACCATACCAACCACCTCAACTAAAAACTGTAAACAAGTCCATGCGCCATAAAAGCACGGGGACATCTGATCTGAATGGTTTCTTGCATTTCACTTCTCCAGCTGGAGTCAGGCCTGTAGTGATGTGTTACAAACTTGTACCGAAATTATAGTGTCAGTTTAGCACAAATAATATGCGATGCTATTGTTCAGCTGAAGCCTTGCTTTAGCCCATACCGTGTTCCGCCTACGTTCAGCTGGATGATGTCACCCGTACCAGATGTGGAGCCGTTACACATTCCAGCCATTCTGACTCCGAAATGCGATCAGCAGCTCGCGCTCTTTATCCCGTTACACTCCTGCTGCGCGAGCTCTTCCCAGCAACTCTCTAATAACATTACGCCCCACCGCAGGGTCGTGTGTGGAGGTTTAGCACGGCGTATCCGCCATATTTCGCGGTACTATCAAGGCCTAAATAAATATCGATATACCAGATAAATGAAAAAATCCACCAAACACTGAAATATCGTTCTTTCTTTCTCGGTTTTATGTTCGCTACAAACGACGGTAGAACAAGCCTAATCCGACGTCTACAACGACGCCAAGCAGAGCAACCAATCAAAGAATCCAGGCGTTAGCGCTTCCCAGGGACCCAAATCCCGCCCTAAACACTCCTATTGGCTGCCGCAGAGCATCCGTCATTTTTATGGAAGAGTAAACCCCTCTCCCCATCACCACCCCACCAATCCAATGCTTCATTTAGACATAACATGGTATGTTATAACAACAATAACGAGACTTAAAACAGTAAAGAGTACACATTAACAGTACACATTAACATTATACATTAACAGTACACATTAACAGTACACATTAACATTATACATTAACAGTACACATTAACAGTACACATTAACATTATACATTAACAGTATACATTAACATTATACATTAACAGTACACATTAACAGTACACATTAACATTATACATTAACAGTACACATTAACAGTACACATTAACATTATACATTAACAGTACACATTAACAGTATACATTAACAGTACACATTAACATTATACATTAACAGTACACATTAACAGTATACATTAACAGTACACATTAACATTATACATTAACAGTACACATTAACAGTATACATTAACATTATACATTAACAGTACACATTAACAGTACACATTAACAGTACACATTAACATTATACATTAACAGTACACATTAACAGTATACATTAACAGTACACATTAACATTATACATTAACAGTACACATTAACAGTACACATTAACATTATACATTAACAGTACACATTAACAGTACACATTAACATTATACATTAACAGTACACATTAACATTATACATTAACAGTACACATTAACATTATACATTAACAGTACACATTAACATTATACATTAACAGTACACATTAACAGTATACATTAACAGTACACATTAACATTATACATTAACAGTATACATTAACATTATTAACATTATACATTAACATTATTAACATTATACATTAACAGTACACATTAACAGTACACATTAACATTATACATTAACAGTACACATTAACAGTACACATTAACATTATACATTAACAGTACACATTAACAGTACACATTAACATTATACATTAACAGTACACATTAACAGTATACATTAACAGTACACATTAACATTATACATTAACAGTATACATTAACATTATTAGCATTATACATTAACATTATTAACATTATACATTAACAGTACACATTAACAGTATACATTAACATTATTAACATTATACATTAACAGTACACATTAACATTATTAACATTATACATTAACAGTATACATTAACATTATACATTAACAGTACACATTAACAGTATACATTAACAGTACACATTAACATTATACATTAACAGTACACATTAACAGTACACATTAACATTATACATTAACAGTACACATTAACAGTACACATTAACATTATACATTAACAGTACACATTAACATTATACATTAACAGTACACATTAACAGTACACATTAACATTATACATTAACAGTACACATTAACATTATACATTAACAGTACACATTAACAGTATACATTAACAGTACACATTAACATTATACATTAACATTATTAACATTATACATTAACATTATTAACATTATACATTAACAGTACACATTAACAGTACACATTAACATTATACATTAACAGTACACATTAACAGTACACATTAACATTATACATTAACAGTACACATCAACAGTACACATTAACATTATACATTAACAGTACACATTAACAGTATACATTAACAGTACACATTAACATTATACATTAACAGTATACATTAACATTATTAGCATTATACATTAACATTATTAACATTATACATTAACAGTACACATTAACAGTACACATTAACAGTATACATTAACATTATTAACATTATACATTAACAGTACACATTAACATTATTAACATTATACATTAACAGTATACATTAACATTATACATTAACAGTACACATTAACAGTACACATCAACATTATACATTAACAGTACACATTAACAGTACACATCAACATTATACATTAACAGTACACATTAACAGTATACATTAACATTATTAACATTATACATTAACAGTACACATTAACATTATACATTAACAGTATACATTAACACTATTAACATTATACATTAACAGTACACATCAACATTATACATTAACAGTACACATCAACATTATACATTAACAGTACACATTAACAGTACACATTAACAGTATACATTAACAGTACACATTAACAGTATACATTAACAGTACACATTAACAGTACACATTAACAGTACACATTAACAGTACAGATTAACATTAAGCATTAACAGTACACATTAACAGTATACATTAACAGTACACATTAACAGTACACATTAACAGTACACATTAACATTATACATTAACAGTACACATTAACAGTACACATTAACATTATACATTAACAGTACACATTAACAGTATACATTAACAGTACACATTAACAGTATACATTAACAGTACACATTAACAGTACACATTAACAGTACACATTAACATTAAGCATTAACAGTACACATTAACAGTACACATTAACAGTATACATTAACCTACATTAACAGTATACATTAACAGTACACATTAACAGTACACATTAACCTACATTAACAGTATACATTAACAGTACACATTAACAGTACACATTAACCTACATTAACAGTATATATTAACAGTACACATTAACATTATACATTAACAGTACACATTAACATTATACATTAACATTATACATACACTGTTAATGTGTACTGTTAATGTATACTGTTAATGTATAATGTTAATGGGTACTGTTAATGTATAATGTTAATGTATACTGTTAATGTATAATGTTAATGTGTACTGTTAATGTGTACCATTCAATTAGCAGTAATTGTTAAACTTCTGACCTCTCTGTAAACAACAGTTAAACCTTTTCATTGTTTTTGTAATAACTGGGCTAAAATTTGCAGAGCATCTATTATCTTTAGTTACCTGTATACCAAAATAAGTAGCATTGTTTTCAACTGCAATGGTATATATATTGAATAAGTCAAAGTGTTGTCCAGTAAACTGGAAATAATTCACATTTAATAAAATTCAGATGCAGATGCCAGAGACAGTAAAAAAAGCTAAAGAATGCACAAAGCTGCTTGTATTTGGAGGGAAACCTCTAAGAGCTGAACAGAATCATCTGCTAACTGACTAATAAATATCTCTGAATTTACAAAACTAATGCCTTTTATATGGCTTGCTTTGATACATGAACTTGGAAATTGTGTTGCAATTAAAAAAAGGTAAGGAGAAACTTTACACCTGTCTGATGTGGCCTTTTAAGGAGAATCTATTAGAGAAACTATTACTTGTCATAATGGAGCTATTACTATTCATATACAACATTTTACAGAAAAAGCTCACAAAAGCCAACTTTAAGCACTTGAAGCAGATAATCATGTTCTAGCATATAAAAAGCTTTATAATAATGTAAAAATAAAATAAACATTTCTTGACACAAATGTGAATACTCTAATTAAACAGGTACATTTTATTAAAAGGGTAAACCTTTGGGTGTGATGTCACTTCCTGTGTTTGAGTCGTTTGCCGAAAGCCTGACTCGGCATCTCAATGCTACGGTTTTTTTGTTTTCTCTTTTTGGTTAATATTTTAGCTCTCGCTTTCGTTTATTAATTTTTTACTTTCCTGTCGCAGTTAATTTTATTCCTCTTCCTCGGGAGACACTTTTTTGTTTCCTGTCTTCAAACAGCTAGCAGAGGATCTTTTTAATATTTCTATCTGATTCATGTCAAAGGTACGTAATCAATCAGTATGGCGCACTTTCAGCTTGTCCAGTGTGTGAGCTGCAGCATGTTTAGTAATTCTTCCTCCATCATTAGCGTTAATTTTACTTGTGATAAGTGTATTTTAGTTAGCTCTTTGTGGCATAGTCACAAAGCCAAAGCTAGCGCTAATGCTTGCCCATGGGAGCACCGCTCCTTTACGCTTCACAAAAAAAAGCTCTGGTTACAGAAGACTCCATTTTAAGGCATGTGAAATTTGCTAGGGCTAAGCAAGAGTCTTCTTTTTGTCTGTTGTCTTGCATATTCAAAGATCTAGTCCTTTCAGCTGAATTGAACCTTTCTAGTTTTGGCTTCAAAAAATCCTTAATTATGTCCTCCATGTTCAGGGATCTTCTGACTCTTTGTTCAATGGAAATCATTGCTAAGCCATTGTCATTCCTGGGACATTGTGGACCACAGGAAAGTTTCAAAGTGGAGAAACTTCTCTCTCCTGAGGCAACAGTGATGGGCAATGTCAACAGTAAATGCAAGGCAATGCTTAAATTGTCAGGAATGTGGGGGTAAAAACAGACACAACTGCAGACACAATAAATCAGGATTTATTAACTAAAAAACATGAAACAATGATGCTGACAATACCAGAACGGACACGAGATGATATCAAAAGACAACAGAAGACAAGGATTCCGCGCTGCCTTAGGCAACGTGGCACAGTTAAATAGACAGGACAATGAACACATGAGGAACAGGTGTGCAAAGACGGGGAGGAGCAAACAAGTGTGGGGCAGACACGTGACAGGGAACATAAACAGGAGCACGTGGACAAATTCCGGGCTGAGTCCTGACATAAATAGCCATTAAGCCCTGAGAAATTCTCCTTGTACATGTAATCTAACATCTCTCTACAGGTGTAGAGATGTGATCTGGAAAAACATGAACAGCTGCCCTCACTTTAAAAATCATGTCCTGGTTGTCAAAGTCTCCCAGGGTCTGCTCCAGTTTCTCACATGATTCATCAAGAGTGGCCTCTTGAACTGCCGCCTACATGTTATCAGATGAATATACTGTAGAAATCCGAACAGAGACAAAAGTATTTAATTTGTGTGAACCTCACACTAACACTAGTAAGTGCTTGAAGTGTTCCAATAAAAGAAACCTGCGTTGGTAAGTTATTTTCTCAGGCCAAAGCACTGAGTCATCAGAAAGCACAACTTCACTTACCAGTAGATTGTGGGGCAGGGGCTGGATATCAGGTATAGGGCACTTATCTCCGCTGCTGGAAAAAGTAGTGACAGGTGCAGCCTCAGATTGTTCAATCCTAATCTGGCATAGCTACGTCTCCCTCCTCTTCAGATGTTTCATTTTGATTTTTAGGCCAAAAGATTTTTTTTGTAAGCTTTGGCAAACTTTTAATATTTGATTCTGGCCAGTGGGGCCCCACAGAAGTGCGTGGGTAAACACACTACTGATAACAACATATGCAGCCACAAAAAATAAGTATACTGAGTTCCTCTAATTGTGTTTTAATCTTTATTCTTTCTCTGAACCTTTCTCCAACACAACTCTCATTCTGCCGTGAGTATGTATGGTTTCCTTGAACTTGATTATCAACATTCTTTCTTATATGATTCACTTTGTCCTTACACTGTTCTGCATCTTAAGATAGCCTTTAGTGCAGTTGCTACCAGTTGCTTATTAACTGTATGTACAGGGTCTGTTCATATGAACAGATACTGTATGTGCTTAATGAAAAGCAGTGAACCTATGTGTTTTTTCCAGCTGCAATTCCTCTATGGGTTGAGCGATTTCTACATAAGGCCAACACACCTTTTCTTCCACCTATTGTTGACTTTCTCACCAAAATCATTACTCTTTACCTTAAGGATTTGGAGCGTCATGGTCGACTCATTGACACATCTGCTGCTGAGAGGGTTGATGTCTCTACCCATGCTTCTAGGTTTACTACCCAGGCTACTCAAACTCCTTCCTTCTCATTCTCATCCACAAGCACACAAGCTACTCAAGCTCCATGGCGTGTTAACAGAAGGTTGTTAAACCTTATTATAAAAAGAAGTGATTTTGATACAGTATTAAAGATTTATGCTCAGCATTGTGCCTTATTACTGCATGTGTATGAGTTTTTTTCATTCATTAGTGTGTGTGTGCTGGTGACTTTTACTTTTCCATATTCATGACTTTTGCCTATATACTTCTGAGGCCTCCACGAGCTTAATGGCCTGCTTACCATATAATGTTTAACTTCCCTATACCATGTGCTTTCTCCTTAACCTTTTTCCCTACTTCATTCTTTTCCTACTTCATATTATTCTGCAAATAAAAAATTTCACAAAGTAATGTCCTTCATAGCTACAAATTTACATTAACTGTAATTTAATGTTGTAGCAAATTTAACTAGGAATAAAAACACTGTCGAAAAGCACATACTGTACCGTCTATTTGTAGCAGTAATGAATTCATGAATTATTTAAATGGTTTAAATATCAGGCAAAAAATTCAGACCATTTATTTAGTACCAAACAATTTGATAGATAATACTATAGATAATATTTCTGTTTTTAATCAGTACTTCATCAGTATTTTACTACCCTTCAAAAGACTGACTTAATTTCACTGATTTCTTCTTCAGCATTATCAACCTGCATACTGGATCCCTTACCCTCATGTATCTTTAAACAGATAATACCTGTAGCTTTTCAACCCATTCTAAAAATAATAAATTCTTCCATTATCACTGGCTAGTGTAGAAAAAACTCATCTCCAACATACATTGGCCCAGGCTAGCTCCTGCAATCTGACTAGAAGTTAAAACAATAATTCTAAGTTGAAGTTTAAAGAAATGATCAGCCAAACTCATGAAGACTGGATTCGGTTGAGGTAGGTTTATTGGCAGTCACAAAGACAGCAAACAAACCAGCTGGTACCAGGGATCCAAGTTTGTCCAGTTGTCGATATTTTACCGAAACACTGCTGGCTACTGTGGCCTTATATACAGTTCAGACATGCCCTCTTGTTTCCACTTCCCTCCTTCTCTTTACTAATCAAAATTTTGCTCACATACTCGTTCCAGAGGCCTCCAGAAATGTTCCATTATCTTAAAAAGTTCGCTGTTTTCCCTATACACCTTGTTACCTGATTTTCCCTTTATCTTTAAACTTATAGGCCCATGCCCACTTTATCAGGCTATAGGCTCATTCCTACATCATCAGTCAATGGTGTTTATAAGTTGCGTTCTGTGCTGTAATCTTCATTCTTGTCAGGACGCTGCCTGGACTTTGGCCATGTGCCTTGATGTTTGGTGTTCACGTGTCTGCCCCGCCCTTGTCTTTTCCGCCCTGCCTCTGCACACCTGTCCCTCATGTTTATTGATTATTTGTATTATTTAGTTGAGCCGCGTTGCATTGTGCAGCGCGGAATCCTCTTGTCTTCATGTCTGGTTTTGTCTGTGTCCTGTTTTGTGTCTTTTATTTAATTAAATCCCTGTTTTTGTTACTTTTTGTTGTTAAATCCCTGTCCTGCATTTGGGTCCATTTTTACCCCCGCGTCGCTGACAGAAGGATTCCGCCAGACCAGGACCCAGCAGGACAGCTGAAGCTTGGACCGGCCACTCGGGAGCATTTTTTAATTTTTTTTTCCCTGGACTTTGCGGGTTTTGGTGACATCGGTCCGCATTTTCCCGGTGGGGGACGCCGCTCCGCTTCCGGCTTTTCCCGGGGGGCGCCGCCTCACTTCCTGGTTGCGGGCCGTGTCACCAGCCCGAGTTTTGTTTTGTTTTTCGGTGTCCTGTGACATCGCCCCGCATCTGTCCGGTGGGGGGCATCGCTTCACATCCGGTTTCCGTGGAGGACGCCGCCCCACTTCCTGTCCGCGGGGGGTGTTGCAGGCCCGTGTTTTACCCCCTGGATTTTTTTTTCCTGTTCTGTGGAGGGTTTTGTTTTTTCTCTGCCCTCCCTCCCCCCCTTTTACTGGTTCTGAGAGGTGGGTCTGGCCGCGGTGCATCGGGGGTTGCGCTCGGCCCTCCTGTTCGGCTGTGGACGTCGCTCGGCCCTCCTGTTCGGCTGTGGACGTCGCTCGGCCCTCCTGTTCGGCTGTGGACGTCGCTCGGCCCTCCTGTTCGGCTGTGGACGTCGCTCGGCCCTCCTGTTCGACTGTGGACGTCGCTCGGCCCTCCTGTTCGGCTGTGGACGTCGCTCGGCCCTCCTGTTCGGCTGTGGACGTCGCTCGGCCCTCCTGTTCGACTGTGGACGTCGCTCGGCCCTCCTGTTCGGCTGTGGACGTCGCTCGGCCACTCTGGCTGCGCCGCCGTGTGCCTTGCTCCCCCCACCTGCCTCGCTGTGTGCCTTGCTCCCCCCACCTGCCTCGCCGTGTGCCTTGCTCCCCCCACCTGCCTCGCCGTGTGCCTTGCTCCCCCCACCTGCCTCGCCGTGTGCCTTGCTCCCCCCTCCTGGACCCGTCGGGACTGTCAGGACGGTTTGGCGCGTCGGGAGCCGCGCCTTGAGGGGGGGTACTGTCAGGACGCTGCTTGTCAGGACTTTGGCCGTGTGCCTTTTTGTTTATTTTTGGTGTCCACGTGTCTGCCCCGCCCTTGTCTTTTCCGCCCTGCCTCTGCACACCTGTCCCTCATGTTTATTGATTATTTGTATTATTTAGTTGAGCCGTGTTGCATTGTGCAGCGCGGAATCCTCTTGTCTTCATGTCTGGTTTTGTCTGTGTCCTGTTTTGTGTCTTTTAGTTAATTAAATCCCTGTTTTTTGTTACGCTGTCCTGCATTTGGGTCCATTCTTACCCCCGCGTTGCTGACAATTCTCTCTGAGCCTTTTTCCCCTAACACAACCTCATTCTGCTATGGGTATGTATGTTCTCTCTTGAACTATCGCTAATGATTACCAACATTCTTTCATATATGATTCTCTTCCCTTCCACTGTCCTGTTTTTAAAGACAGCATTTAGTGCTGTTGTTACCAGTTGCTTATTAACCGAATGTACAGGGCCTGTTCATGTGAACAGGGTTTGTACATGCTTAATGTAATGCATTGTGTTTTACCAGCTGCAATTCCACTGTGGGTTGTGCGATTTCTGAATAGTCGACACTTCTATTTCTCCATCTGTTGCTGGCCCGCCCACTGAAATCCTTATTCTTTACACTAAAGAGTTGGAGAGTTATGGTCTATATATTGATTCTTCTGCTGCTAAGAGGGTTGATGCCTCTTCCCAGGCTTCTACATTTACTACTCAGGCTACTCAATCTCCTTCCTTCTCATCCTCATCCACAAGTACACAAGCTACTCAAGCTCCATGGCGTGTCAACAGACGAAGTCAACATCCTGAGTGATGTGTTCAAGTCTTTATATAAAGAAGAAAAAAATGATTTTGACATTACTCTTTATTAAATTTTATGCTTAAGGACTGAGCCTTATTCGTGTGTGTGTATGTGTCTTTATTCCAAAGTGTGTGTGTGTCTTTACTTTTCCATATTTATGACCTCTTCTGGGCCCCCTACAAACTTAATGGTTTCCTCACAACCCTCAAACTACCCACAGCTGCACACAAACGACCTCACCGTATGCTTCTGTTGTACCTTCTCTTCTGCTTCACTCCTTAACTTTCCTCTTTCCTACATCATATAATTTTACCAGAAAATTTCCCACACTATGTGCCAAAATCTTTTAAGTTAGCGGTTATCAAACCTTTGATTAAAAATTCTGACCTCGACCCAAGCCAGCTGTCCAACTATAGGCCAATATCAAACCTCTGCTTGTCATCTCCAAGATCCTAGAAAATTTTGTATCTCAGCAGTTATGCTCATACCTACATAGGAATAATATTCATGAAATGTGTCTCTTTGCTGGTGTTGCTTGATCTTAGTGTATCTTCTGATACCATTGACCATGCTATTCTACTTGATAGGCTACAACATGTAGAACATGCTCTCCTGACACAGGCCTTATTTGACGGATCACTATTAGTTTGTAGATCTAAATGGTGACTAAACAAACTAAGGTTTGCTGTTCTGCAAGGTTCTGTTTTAAGCCCATTGCTTTTCTTGCTATACATGCTGCCCCTTGGTGCAATAATTCGTATACATGGTATTAGCTTCCACTGCTATGTTGATGACATGCAGCTATATGTTTCAGCTAAGTCAGGTGTAAGTCACCAGCTTAATAAGATTGTCCATTGTGTGAAAGTCATCAGACAGTGAAAGCTTACTGACTTCCTTCTACCTGGTTGGAGTCTCGTAGCCCTGTGGGCACCCTGCCGGGGATTGATCTGTATGGTCTAGGTGCCTATGGTGTTAGTAATTTTATCTACATAGTTTGCATTTACCGGTATAGTAAGAAGTTGAGAAAGATTAGACATATATTTGCTGGGTGGAATACTGTATTTTCCGCACTATAAAGCGTACCATATTATAAGGCGCAGTCTCAATTACGGGGTCTATTTCTGTACTTAACCCATACATAAGGCGCATGCTAAAACATACGGTCTACAAAAAAGGTAACGGAAGCAAAACAGTGAGTTTAGTTCAACTTTATTCTACTATTTAACAATACACACATTATTTTTTAAATCAATCTTCTCCCACAAATCCATCAAAGTCCTCATCTACTGTGTCTTCTTAACTTGGCGCAGTTCATTTTCTTGCTTCCTCCACTTCCTAACCATAGATTCATTGAATTCTTTCGCAGCTGCTCTATTCCCATTTCAACCGCGTAACTGATAGCCTGTAGTTTGAATTGTGCCTCGTAAGCATGTCTCTTCACAGGTGCCATTTTCAGGGGTTCTTAGACAAACAAATGTTGTCGTCTTCTTCTGATTTTAATTGGCAGATGGCAAACCAACTTAAGGTGCATTTACCGCCACCTACTGGACTGGAGTGTGGAGCGCATAATGGTTCGGCAGAAACAAATGTTGTTTTGCAACATACCGGTAGTATACCTACCGGAGGTGTGGTGGAGGTAAGCGTACATACTGTACGTATTATGTAATGTTCTCTGATTGGTTTTTATCACTGCCAGCATACGTAGTGTATGTATTACGTCCCTGTGTCAGCGGGAAATGGTCCGACAGTCAATCAAGTGGAGCTCTTACCAAAGTCGCACAATAACATTTTTACAGATTTTTGGAACTCAGTGCACACATAATTATTAGGCGCACCGGATTATTAGGCGCACGGCCGATTTTTAAGAAAATTTAAGTTCTACCATGTCAATAACACATTCAGATACAGCTAATCTGTTATACAGGTAGTGTGTACAGTATGAGGTAATGGTCTATAATGTCATTACTTTGAGGTAGAATATCTATATCAGTGACATCTGCTGTGATATATAATAAAATCTAGCATATGATTAAAATGATGAGTTGGTCTTGAAGATCAGGCAATTATTGAAAATTTGTGCTAAAATTTACAAAGATATATGTTTAATTTTTTGCCACCAAATGTAAAGGATTTTGTTGTCTCTTTTCAAAATCCACAGCAATTGTATATAATCAATAAAGCTTTTTTGATGCCTCTATTACCATAAAAGTGATTGTGGAAATTATTTTACCCAAAATTGGAAAGTCTTCGGCAACTGATGGACTCACCGGTGACTTTTTTAAATATGCAGTAAAGAAAAAAAATCACCATTTCAGTTATTAGTTTTTAAGCAAAGCATAGAAAAAATATTTGTTTCTTTGTCAAGGGTTAATAATAAGTGTCAGATTCTCAAGATCCTGAGGCGCTCGTTAGAGACGGCATGACAGTCACGTGGCTCCCCTTCTAAAGGGGTCACCATTCTGTCTGCTGGATTTACTGTTCAACGCCTCTGGATTGTTACTTCAGGTGCTGAAATAATCCTGTTTTCTGTGAATGGGAATTACGAATTCTGGGCTTGTTAAAAGGGCATGTAGTGCATGGGTTCTGTACAAAGTTGGATGGCCCATGGTAGTTGAGGATGCTTTTTGGTATGAAAAAGTGACTGCTGCTATATAACAAGGAACCATTGTCGAGAGATGTACTGAAGTAAGCAATTGGTTGTTTACCCTGACCCTGCTGTTGAGTTAGAACAGCAGGTGCAAAGCCCTGCTTCTCTGAGATCAAGTGAAATGGTTTACTGTAATCTGGCCCAGCTAATCCTGGCACAGTGCAACGATCACATTTTAATATCCCAAATGCTGCAAGTGCTTCTGTGGTCCAGATAAGGGATGCATTCTCTCTTTTCTGTTCTGCTGAAAGTAGCGATGTTTATTGAGGCTAAATCTTCTGCTAACACACGGTTGAAGATTGACAGACTTTCACAGTACCCTTGTGGGAACTGTGTATATGTATACTGTTGACGCTCACACGTAAATGCAAACAAATGTCTTGATTCGGATGTAATTGCATGGCATGCTGAAAGAAGCTGAACACAAATCTATTACTGTGTACCATTTTAAGTCCTCAGGAATGTTTGACAGGAGAGTGTGTGGATTAGGCCCTATAGGTGTTGCAGCTTGTACTATTGACTGGTCGTAGGTCATGCACAAACCTCCATTTTTCAGAGATGGGCTTCTTGACAGGAAATATGGGTGTGTTGCAAGGGCTGTTGGCTGTTGGATGGGCACTGGTTTACCTCAGGTTTTTCCATCAAAGCTAGCTGTAAGTTTTCCTCTGTTCTATACCTTTATGGATGCCTGATTGTTCTTCCTGACCTTGTTTGTTGTGTCCCTTCAAGCCTCATTTGCTTAACTTCTGTCCATCTTTTGGGCAGTTATTCTCCTGGTATCTTTGTTTTTCTTTCCTTACAGTTCTGCTAGGTCTTCTCCTTCTCCTTGCCTCTGGTGCAGAGGGTGTGCTGGTAGATAGTCCTATCTCTTTTAGGTAAACATCACTTTCCTTTCTCAGTCCCTTCAATTGCAGACTTCTTGTTGTGCATGGGGAAACATCTTTATTTTCTGCTATGCTGCCCTGATAGCCCACTAATTCTGTTTTGTCGTCTTTTCTGAGCAGCTTCACCTTTCCAGATATTGTTCCTTCAATTTGTATTTCTCTCTCTGTCCATTCTCTATTGTTTCCATTACCACCTTCTGTGTTATATTTGGATACATTCTTCTTCATATTTGTAGTCCATGATGTGCCACATCCAGGGCCGGCCCTGGCCAATTTTCTGCCCTAGGCAAGATTTCACCTGGTGCCCCTGGAATCACAGACGATTGTGTTCCGATCATTTTGTTCATAAACTTACACAGAAACAAACTGCACAGCTTTGTCCTGTTTTTCTTTATTTTGAAAATATTTTGGAAACACACACAAACTATATTAAAAAAACTATATTACGGAGACCTTGCTTTCCTTGCCTTTCTTACAGCAATAAAATATATATAATAAATATATAAATAAAATACTTCTCAGGTAATAAAATATATATACATATATATTAATATACATATATATATACATATATATTAATATATATATATATATATATTAATAAAAATAATAATTTGGGCGCCCGGGCGCCCCTAGTGGTGGGCGGCGCCCTTAGCATTTGCCTATTCTGCCTATGCGCAGGGCCGGCCCTGGCCACATCATGGTGAGGGTTTCTCTTGCTGGACCTTTCTCTCTCTTGTCATTTCTTCTCTTCTTCCTCTTTCTGTATCGCTTCTTCTCTCTTCATCATTCCCTTGCCCTCTTTTTCAAACCAGCTTGATATTTCCAGCCATTTTATCCTCTTCCCTCTGGTCTGATAGTCTTCTTTCCCTACTATCCAGTCTCTCAGCATTTCTTTCACTTTCTCACAGTCTTTCTCTAAAAAGGTGTTCTCATACCCTTAGTTTCTGCAAGTATATCCTGCTGTGCCATTAACTATACAACCTGGTGGACACAAGACTCACAGCCACCAGAGGGAGCCAACACCACCTAGCGAGACTTACTTATTTGGTGCACTGGAAGAGTTTCTCTCTTGTAATACTGAGTGATTATTAGGTCACGACCTGTATTGGCAATGAGTAGTATGACTAATGGGCTACTAGCCGCTACTGTCAGTACTCTTGGTGGCTCCTGGTCCCCAATTTCTCCCTCAAATCTTAGAAAGCTTGGGTGTAGTGCAAGAATGGTGTACCGCCATTTAGTCATACATAGATAGCTTTCAGTAATATTTTGGACCAACTCCTGTACAGTTAATTGTTATGGGCTTCTATTCTGTATCTAGTCTATATCTATGTTTAGACTATAGACTATACAATTGCCTTTTTTTTTCTATCTTAAGACCAAGAGGTGGGGACATTTTTACATTATTTCAGTTTGTTCCCACCTGAAGCTCAGTGTCCCACAGTATTACTTTTGAAGGAACCGGTACCTCTGGCTGCAACAGTTGCACAATTGGGTGATTAGGAGTTACTATGTGACAAAATTCTGATACACCGCTAATGCTGTCATCCTCTTTAAGGCATGAAATTAAAATATTAAGCGTTATTTGGATCCCTTTGCTGTTTTGTTTAGACCTATTTAAAGCTTTTATTCTTTAATGTAATGCCATATTTGATTTTTATTTTATTTATTTATGTTGGACTTTTACTACTTTTACTTTTCTGAGATCTACAGATGGAATATCATAAGGACCTTCTCTTTAGGCCGCCCTTGGCACAGGTTATATCTGTAGACCTTTTTCAGTTGGGATTCTACTTTGCCACATGTATTGTGGTGATTTTTGCAATAGCACACATATAAGGTCAAATCCTGTTTGTTTTACAACCTGATATATTAATCCAACTGAAAATGGTGCTCTGCACAGCTTATAAGTATTATACAGCTCTTTGAACTGGTATACAGTATGTTAGACAAAGGTGAGCACGGGGGAATCAGCTGATAATATAACAACATTTACAAAATCACACATGACAATGCTCATACAGTTTCATAAGCCAATACACATTAGAAAATGCGGGGGAATCAACTTATTTCACACCACATTAGACAAAATCACACAAAGCAATACATATCCACATTAATTCTTATTCGCATATTTTTAACACACAGTCTCTCAACTCTCAACATTTCCTACCCTTAAACTGACCTGAAGATGCAGCCCTGTGTAGCTAATCTTTCACAGTGGTATCTCAAGTCCTTCTGACCATGCAGATAAACAGGGTTTAGGTCTGGAGACATGCTTGACCAGTCCATCACCTTTACCCTCAGGTTCTTTAGCAAAGCAGTGGTCATCTTGGACGTGTGTTTGGTGTTGTTATCATGTTGAAATACTGCCCTGCGGCCCAGTCTCTGAATAGAGGGGATCATGCTCTGCTTCAGTATGTCACAGTACATGTTAGCATTCATGGTTACCTCAATGAATTGTAGCTCCCCAGTGCCGGCAGCACTCATGCAGCCCCAGACTATGACACTCCCACCACCATGCTTGACTGTAGGAAAGACACATTTGTCTTTGTACTCCTCACCTGGTTGCCACCACGCACGCTTGACACCATCTGAACCAATTTAGTTTATCTTGGTCTCATCAGACCACAGGACATGGTTCCAGTAATCCATGTCATTTGTCTTCTTGTCTTCAGCAAACTGTTAGCGGGCTTTCTTGTGCATCATCTTTAGAAGAGGCTTCCTTCCGACAGCCATACAGACCAATTTGATGCGGGTTGAAGCATATGGTCTGAGCACTGACAGGCTCATACTCCACCCCTTCAACCTCTGCAGCAATGCAGGCAGCATTCATACATCTATTTCCCAAACACAGCCTCTGGATATGATGCTGACAATGTGCGCACAACTTCTTTTATTCGACCATGGCGAACACAACTTCTTTTATTTTTTTCCACTCTGCCTTCTCCTTAGTAATCAAAATTCTGCTAACATACTTGTTCCGGTGGCCATTTTTCATTATTTCTAAATGGTCACTGTTTTTCCTATATACCTTGTCTTTCCTATATAATCTTTCATTATCTTTAAACTTATAGGCCCATTCCCACTTTCATCAGACTACACAGTAAAAAATTTGGTGTTAATATTTCAGAGTAAAGTTATTTTAACTCAGATAGAGTATTTTCAACATTTTGGGGAGTAAAGTTGCTATATTAGTGGAGTTAAAAGTGAGTGTAAAAATATGCAGAAACGCAGTGACAATTTTAACTCTACAGCAGTGATGAATCCCCGCCACTCTGCTGTGCTGACAAACGTGCACGCATTTCGGTGGAGGAAGATTCAGAAGGAGCAACACAAGGCCACTGATATTACTAGGTAAGTAACATCCTGTGTTGTCCTCACCAAAAACGGGTAACTTTAAATCATTTTAAACGTGTGCTGATATTAGTTGAGGTCATATTACAAGTTATAGCAATCTGTATCGGTAGCTGTGTTTCTTTATGTGTTGCAATATTTTCACGAATGAAGTTGGTCAGAATGATTTATGCGTAAAATAACGTTAACTCAGTCACTTTAACAACAAAAGATTTAATACAGTCAATAGCTATTCTTAGCTAACGTATATTTAAGCTTCCCAGGCAACGTTAATGCAGGTTTTTTATATATACTGGTAATGTTAGCATGCTTATGATAGTTAATGTTGGTCTTATAAAACGATAACTTAGATCACTGATTGCATGACGTGTTTGTTTAACATGGCTTAACAATTTCAACTGGTTACTGTTCGAACTAAAAAAGCTAACGAGCTAGCTATCTTTGGCGCAGTTATTTGGTAGCTAATGGGACACCGTGCCTCTTAACTTTAACTAGCTTAAGTTGCTGCAGAAAATAGCCTAAGGTTATATTCAACCAGCACAACTTTGTTTTCTTCAGCCACCCTTTGTAAATGCAGTGTAACATCTAAGTAATGCACTGTGCATGAGAGAAATGGATAGGTAACTCTTAGTTGAACCAGCCCTAAATTATGATTTTAAATGCTATTGCGTGTACAATTCAGGGAAGAGCAGAAATACGCCAAGCTGTCTGAGCAACATTCAGTGCTTTCTGAAAGAAGGTGGGTACATTAGTTTAAAGCTATAGCCTATACATCACGCAATGACAAAATAATACAGCTTTAACCTATTATGTTATGATATCTAGTTAGGTCAATAATCATTTCTGTTGTGCTTTATATTTTTAGTTACATAAAATCAGCTGCAGATTCTTGTCTTTCATCATTTAGTGAATACATGAGGCAAACTTATATATGAACTTTGATTCTTGTGAGAAGGGAATGCATGGTTTTTATTACATTTTTTTAAAAAGTGTGTCTAAAATTCAACATACCAGAAAGCAGGCAGCCAGACATTAAGGTGTATGACCAGTCAACCCAGTCAACCCAGTCAACCCAGTCAACCGGTGGTCAACCGACACGGTGGTTTTTGAAGAAATAGTGAAGGAATCACCTGGAACTCTGAGAATCATGCTGGGCAATGGATGACTTGGTATTCATTCAGACAATTCACAAATTAGTTTGTTTAGTTTAAAGGCCGGAATGAGAACATTTATTGTCTTAAAATACCGGTAACTTTTTCTTGTAATATGTTTCTATATTTTCTACCAATTTCATAATGAACAGGTGCCTCTCAATCATCATCGTGCTCAGGTTCATCTGATGACATCGTCATCCTGAATTTCACGATGTATGACCCTGTTGAAGAAGAAGCCACTGCTGAAGGAAGCCAGCCACATAAACTACGAGGCAAAAGCGGTAAGTGGTGGAAACTGCTAAGTCAAAGTTGCTTAAATTGTTAAGTCCAATCTAAGTGTTGTTTCACCATGGGAAGTGTTTTTACAACACTTGGTTTTACAATAACGGAAAGCACATTTTATTTCACCTATAGTTGAAAAAATCTTAACATCAAAGAGTATGGAAAAACCAAATCCCTGACAGATGCCACCAGAAGACAGATGATTAACATACTTGCTGCTGAGATGACAGAAACCCATGGGTAAGCATTAAGCATATAGCTGGGCTGTAAATAAACATTGTTATTATTTTACAAATATTAATTATGTAAACTGTGTTGTGCAATGTCATTTGAGTTGACAAATCAATCCCCCCCCAAAAAGTGTCAGCGTGATGTATGCACAGGGGATAGCAGCTTTGTTTCCCTATCTAGAAGATACAACATGGATATAAGTAAATGGGTTATTGCAACATTATGCACATATTCACTCTTTGAAATGTTAATAGTACTCCTTTATAATTTATTTATAATCACTTAGAAACATTACTACGATCCAGAGAGTGGTTCAGGATACCTTGCATGGCGATTGAAGACCATATAAAGAAAAACAGCACAAGAAAGAGGTGCCTCAGTCAGCAAATCTCCTAAAGGTATGTTTATTGATCAGTGACATGTGATTATATTGGTGACCTGTGAATTGTACAGAAATGAGTTTTTAACATTTTATTTTGTCTTAAGTTGGTGGTGTTCCAGGTCGTGTTCGTCAGCCCTTCACCTGAGACACAGAGATGAGAATGTGGAAGCATCTATTGCTGTTTTGAGACACTCTGCTGATGAAAAGACTGTCCGTGAGAAGATGAAAATGACCTTCATATATCGGCAAGAAATTGTCAACGATGAAGCCAAATCATCAGATGTCTTCTTTGTCTTCCCACGATTTCTTTACACACCAGGACTGTTATGACATGTTAATTCACTGCATCACCAAAATATCCAATGTAGCATTAGGTATCACTTATCACTTCTGTGTGTTACATTGCAGATAGAACAAGATTTCAGATTTCTGTTTGGTGAGGCCAAACAAATTCTTGGAGAAGTGGCCAACCACCTTTAAAGCAAAAGTAATAAAGGAAAGCCATGGACTTGTACCCACCACAGAACTCTTGGATTTGATGCGCAATGCTGAGTCAGCTGCTGAAGTTGAGAATGGTATGAATGGAACTGTTTTACATGTTATTGTGGGTTATGTTGGTGTGTAGTGTACATTTTCGTAATGGTGCAAGTTGTCATTTTTGAATGCTATATATGGCATAATGTGAACCAGGTTTTTATTTACTTATTTGTAGGCTGGGACAGTGACATGTCTGCCAACTTGCTGCTGCTACATCTGCTACCACTAACTGCACAAGATAGAAAGAGGCCGGGAAAGCTTTCTGTGTATCAAGCTGTAGATCCGCTCATCAGATTTCAAAAGTTATGCTTAAAGGGTTAGATCACTTATAATTTATTTTTTTGCTGATTATTAACTAACCCCCATATCATCCAAGATTCATGTCTTTCTTTCTTCAGTCAAAAATAAATTAAGGTTTTTCTAGAAAACATTCCAGGATTTTTCTCCATATAATGGACTTCAATTATATGTCATTATGGTGACAGTGTTGTTAAACCTTGTTACTTAAAGAAGAATTGATACATTATTCTTTATTAAAGTTTATGCTCAGCATTGAGCCTTATTCTTATGTGTATGTGTATTTTTTATTCCTAAGTGTGTGTGTAGTTGTCGTTACTTTTCCATAATCATGACTTCACATATGTTCTTCTGGGACCTCCACAAAAGTAATGGCCCATTTACCTTATAATGTAGGTACCTCACTGTATGCTTCTCCTTTACCTTTACTACTCCATATAATTTTACCAGAAAATTTCCAACATTTGTTCGAGATTATAACTCCATGGAATCAAAATATCTGTGGCAGGTGGATACTTCCGATAAAATAAATGCATTTGGTTTCGCTATATATATATATATATATATATATATATATATATATATATATATATATATATATACGTATACATATATGTATATATATATTTCCTTAAGAGCTACAGCACTAAGACTTGCAGAAACATATTTTCAGCGCCTAAGGGGCTTTTTACACCTGGTCACTTCATGCGCTTTCTGTGATCTGATAGCTATCCGATCGTAAAAAGACCAGGTCTAAATGCCCTCCGAAACGGTTTTGTAAATGGAACAGGACGTAAACTGTTCCGTTTTTAGTAGTTACCCAGAATGAAATTTAACTTTCAGGTAAACTCCCATCTCATTACTTAGCACAGGCGGTAGAACTTACCGCTTTTATAGAAGCCTGCAAATTGGCAGAGGGGTGTTTGGTATGGTCCCTCAGGGAAACCGTATTTACCAAAAATTAAGCTTCGCGTTAGTTCAGGCAGGCCTCAGAGTCAAGTGCATCAGCTGCTAATCAGCCGTTTCCGGCGCGGCCAATCCGGTACGACTTCCGTAATTTACGACCCTATAAATTCCTTTCTATGGAGCTGCACCGCTCTCGTGCACCGCTGCTGCATTTCTAATCCCCCCTCCAACCCCGACTCCTCCCAGCCAGAACCCGTCGTCCAGTCCATTGTTACCTTCACGTATTACCGTCTCTTTCCCTTCTCAGGGCGCCCTATTTAAATGCTTTTTTTTTAAGTCTGTCTGCTTGGCTGTTTCCTCTGCATTGCTGCAACCCACCTCCTCCCCTAGCTCCTCCTTGAAACTTTGTGTTTAAATCATTATCATTCTGTTGTCACTGATGCAGGCTCTGTTCTAAAAGGGGATTTTGTCTTGCTGCTTTCCCAGTTAAATGGGAGATTGTCCCCACACGAAGCTGCTGCTGTTCCATGACTAGCTTTCATGGAGCTCATGAAAATGATGGGGAATTCAGAACAGAGCCATACCGCCAAATGTAAATTTTATAAGCTTGCAAATCAAAAATTTAAATGCCAGAATTGTCTTTATTTTGACTCAAGTGGTCCTGACTGAACTGTATGCATATCGCTCAATAAATCTTCTTTTGACAAAGTGGTCCTGACTGAAAGATTGTTTCCTTTTTATGCTAAATTGTCACATGGTAAAGACCTGTAGTCTGTAAATTTGTACAGACTGGCCAAAGCTATGTTTCACCATGAACTTTAGTTGGCTTTAATTGCTGTCTGACCAGCAAGGTCAATTTAACAGTGTGGGAAATTTTGTACATTGACTTTGTACAAACAGTCTTTGTACATTGAGTTAATAAGCAACTGGTAACAACAGCAGTAAAAGAGAATTATATAGGAAAGAATGTTGGTAATCATTAAACTTCCAAATTCAAGGAAGAACATACATACCCATGGCAGAATGAGAGTTGTGGTGAAAAAGGCTCAGAGTAAGAATAAAGATTGCAGCAAAGAAAACAGCTTAAAAACACCATTGCCTGAAGACGTAGAAATGAGCCTATAGCCTGATGAAGTGGGACTAAAAAATAAATAAAGATAATAGAAAATTCAGGTAACAAGGTATATAGGTAAACAGTGACCATTTAAGGCCACCGGAATTGTTACGTGAGCTGAAATTTAAATAGTAAGGAGAAGGAATGAGTGGAAAGAAATGGGGCATGTCTGAACTGTATATAAGGCCACTGGACAAACTTGTACCCCTGGTACAGAGAATGTCCATAATTTCAGTGTTTTGTGTAGAATTAAAAAAAAAAAAAAATATATATATATATATATATATATATATATATATATATATATATATTCATTCATTTTCTACCGCT